>NW_009203838.1:0-3003 GCF_000690835.1 Fulmarus glacialis
GAGCCCCAAACCAGCACCCGGCAAGGGAGCTCGCAGGGGCTCCTATACGTGGGACAAGGCACCAAAGGGGCAGAAGAAAAGGTGCTTTATTAAACCCACTCCAGCTTACGGCTACATTAACAGCAGCGGATCAGTGCTGAGAGGCAGGGGGAGATTTGCTCTTTGTTTTCTGCGCTGGGGTGCACAACCAAGAGCGTGGCTCCAGGAAAGAAGACCTCCACCATGGCTGTGGCTCCCAGGGGAGCTGGGGATGCACCCAGGGCTTGTCCCCATATCACTACCCAGCATCACCAGGCCTGCTGGGCTACCTTTGCATGGTCACCGTCCCCTCGCACCCCACCGAGAGCTGACATGCATGCATGTGCGCGCGCAGCCCCCCAGGGCTGTGCCAGGAGGGAGCAGGCAGGTTTAAAGGACTCTTTGTTCCCCCATGTAATTATACCTGAGTGGGGGAATAGAAACGTGCTGAAAATCCCTCGCTAGACCTTTCTGACAGGAGCCAGGGCGCTCGGCCACACAGCGGCCCCATTGTTCCCTCCCGCGCTCCTGGGGCTGCCAGCCCACCTCCTGCACCCCCCGCTTCCCCAAAATAAACAGCCCGTGGTTAAAAACCGGGTCTTTTTCCTCCGCAACATCAACACTGGGCAAAACGCTCCGAGCCTCCCTCCTGCCCGGGGCCAGCAAGGGCAGTGCCCGTGGGTGAGCCGGTGCCTTTTGGCACTGGAAGCACCCCCAGCATCCCGAGCCCTCACACCAGCCCGGCTGGGCAGAGCCATGGGGACATCTGCGCTCATGTCCATCCCTACCCATGCCGAACCCCACGGAGGTCTGGGGACACCCAGCCCTTGCCCTGCTGAAACACTCCTGCCCTCGGGATGCAGAGCAACAATGGATTTGCAGCTGCAGCAAACTGGTTTCCAACAAGGAACTGGTCATTGGTGGTAGGGCCGCTCGCCGGTGCAACGGCAGGGGAGAGCATGCCAGCCTGCCCCTCACGCTGGTCCCGGCAGGTTGCCTTCAAAATTAGGCAGCCCCGAGCTCTGGCTCTGCATTCAGGCTGTGCTTCTTCCAAGGAGATGTGCATGAAGGGGCCCTGGCCATCACCTCCCTGGAAGCCCCAGGAAAGGCTCAAGGGGAGGACCGGGATTTTGGATCACCTTTGCTAAGGATGGACTTGCAAAACAAACCTGCAATGAGTCCAACAGCCTCAGTAGCCTTGGTGGCCAGATCCTGCACAATCACTGCCCGGGCTAAGACACACAGGGACAGGCTGCTGGCAGACACACAGCACCCCGCACATCTGGCTGTCTTGGCTACGCAGGTGAGCACCCAGGACAAGGGGAGCACCAGTCCTAGGGGAGCTTCCCATCCCTGCAGCCCAACGGAGATGCACCCACAGGGCTCAGGACGGCCCCACTCCACTTCCCTCCTGCAGCAAAGCATGCGACAGGGAGGCTGAGCCGAGCCAGCATCCCTGCCCCAGAGATCCCCAGGAGCTCCGGCTCAGCACCGAGCCACCACCGCCCCCCGCCCCGAGGCTGGGGGTGCCGCTGGGAGCCAGTCTGGCTCCACCACACCCTCCGCGATGCTCAGTACAGCCTCGCAGGTCCGGGCTTGCCAGTGGCTCTGGGGACGTGGCTCCTGGAGCTGCGAACATGGCAGCTCATTGCAGCACACTGACCCCGGGGCCAGGACAAGCAGGGGGTCCCAACGAGCACAGGGTGGGCCTGGGGGAGCTGCCGGGGCTGCCAGCACTCCGTATCCCCACAGCCCAGCAGGACCCCATGCTGGGTGGTGGGTTCCTCCATGAAGCAGGCTGGCTGGCACCCCCGAGCCCCTCTCCAAGCCGCCCCACGCTCGGCACAGCTGCAGAGGGATTTTCTCAGGCAAGCTCCAACACCGTAGGGTTACACCAGACATGCAGGATCCGCTCCCCCAGGGTCCGTTCCCCACCATCGAGCTCTGCCTCGTCTCACTGCATTGATCAGACACACCTTCACCGCAGTGACCCCACATTATTAAGTTTAATCTGTTCCCAGGACGAATGTATCATTACAGCTTTTCCCGCCCACACTTTTCCCAAGCCACTAATATTTTAGGATGGCAGGAGAAATCCCTGCCCCTTCTGGTTTCCATGTGGGGACAGGGGATCCGCATCTCCATCTGCTCTGCTGGGGAAAGGGAGAGGGAAGGGTCCATCCCCATGGCGCTGGGGTGGGAAGAGGGTGCTGGTGAGCCGGCGTGCTCTCCCTGCACAGGCTGCAGTGAGGCACAGCACGGTCTGATCGTCTCCAGATGCAAAATGAAGCGGATCCTTATATCAGGGGGTCAGGGGGTGCTGTCGGGGAGGCACAGCCTGTCCCAGCCCAGCTCACCCACCGTGGCTCAGCAGTGACTTAGGCATGGAGTGAGCTCCTGGGACGCTGCCCTGAGCTCCTGAAACACGCAGCCCACGTGCCCGCAGGGAAAGCCAGGTCAGCACCCCACCAGCCCTCACTCAGCCTGAGCACCTCTTGCCACACGGGCACTCTGGGGGCCCCCTTTCCCCCCGGGCTCACACCGCACCCCCAACGTCCCCAGGTAACCGGCCGCTATGGGTGACTGTCCTCCATTTGCTGCAACGTCCGGCTGTGTGCTGCTCCCCCCCCGCAGCAAAGCCCCACAAAGGCTCTTTTAATGCCTTTTGCAGTTAAATGATATTTCCCTGTGGGTCCCAGATGCCTTTCAGAGCCCCAGCCACATCTATAAAGCTGCCCATGAGCTTTGGGTGCAATAGCTGGGATGAAAAGCAACATAGCTAAGGCCTTGATAACGCTTTCTCTGAATCCTTCCCGTAAAGAGCACAAACCTGGGCTGGGGAGCACCCCGGGAAGCGCTCGCTCCCGTCTGAGGAGTCAGGAGCTGGTGGCACCTCCAGGTGAGAAATGGTTTCAGTCCCTCCTCCCCATTCCTGCCAAGGGCTCAGGGCCTTAGCTGCACCAAGGCTCTTGCAATGCACTAGAA
>NW_009203839.1:0-3457 GCF_000690835.1 Fulmarus glacialis
TGCAGCTGGCGTGACTGGTTTGAGTAAATCTGGGGCCCCCCGCGAAGCTGCTCAAATGAGTTTGCCTCCCCCTCCCCTCCCCCTGCCCCTGTGAGGGTCTGTGTGACTTTTCCCCCCTTCCCCCTCCCCTCGGCGGGGAGGAAGGCCAGTCCGATTTGGATGGAGTCAGGAATGCTGGTGGTGGCGAATGGGGAGCTCACGGCAATTGTGGGCAGTGCCTCCTGGGATAAATCGCGGGTTTTCCGAGGTGCCCTCACTGCAGCTGGGGAGGTGCCTGCTGCCTTGTGGGGCTCGGCCAGAACAAAGCTCCGGTGGCTCCATCAGCACCCCAAGGGTAGGCGGACATCCCTGCCGCTGGGCTCCAGCACGCCCAGGCCATCCCACAGCCCCATCCCCGTACTGCCCGGCCGGGACTGCCGGGGTCCCCCAGTCTTTAATGAATTGACCCTTTCCTGCTTTCCTTCTTATCCTTTTACGATTGCCCTGGGGCACGGTTCATTTTACTCCCTCCTTTAATGAGTTAAAGGGGTCCAGTTGGAGGCTTTCCAAGACTAAGCTTCCTGCTTTTCTTTACCCTTTCTACAAGCTTAATGAATATGCCACCAAAAAGCTCATTAGATGTAATGTCAGTTCTATTTCTGGTGCTCCCTCTTGGAGAAACTGCGTCCTGCACTGGCAGGGAGATGAACCCAATGAGAGTCACAAATAAATACCAAACACCTCCTGACCCTTCTTTTCTGTCCTTCCCTTTTTCATGCTTAAACACGAACGAGGGAAGATTCACGAGCCCTCCTAACTTCTCTCGCTGTTCATTTACCCGAGACGGTTTTCTCTCTCGGCCCCTCGGACTAAAACCGATAGCCTGGGCTTTTTGCTCCTTGCTGCTGCCCTGGCTGCTGCCGTGGCAGGGGGGCGGTGGCGGTGGTGTGTGGCAGGGAGGTGAGAAGCGCCGGGCTGCGAGGTGGAAGTGGAGCCTTTAAAGAGCGATGCAAACCACGGTGCTTCTGGGAAGCCATCAGCCCTGTTTACTGCAGGTGAATCAGAGCTCCATGACTGGTGAATCACTGGAGTATTTGACATGTCAGAGCGGTGGAAAATGATTCATCGAAGGTTTGATCTCTGGAGAATAGGGGTTTTTTCCCCTACCAAGGAAATTTGGGATTGCTTCAGGGTTTGTCTGGGTCCCCCGCTCCCTTCCAGGGAAACAGGCGTTCACAGAGACAGACAGGCAGAATGGAGGGGGGGGGAAAGAAATTTAAAGATGCAGTCAGTTGGTTGGGAACAGTCCCTCCCGCTGCCTGTCCTTGGTATCGCTTGTCACATATATGTGAGTTGCAACTAGTCGCCAGGAAGGGAGAAGCAGCCGAAGGGAGAGGATGTGGTTACTCTGCAATATACTGTATCTCCGCTAGAAAGTTGCAAAATGCATCCTACTTACCTTGTGAGCCCCTTGAACCCTACCAAAAGGTGTAGGAGAAAAGTTCTTCTCTGCCTTTGTATTTCACTTTCTACAGATGTATTTTTCAATGTAACATTATTTTGTCATCTGCGTTACAGTCATCCGGCAAGGAGGTCTTCTATTTTGGGAATGAGTATTCTCAGCTCTAGGAATCGTAAAATATAATATAGCTTTTGATGCAGCAGGAGCACTAACGCCCTCATAAAAAATCCTATTTGTGTTTGAATTTGAACAAGGTATTACAATGATTTAAAGGGTACAAGTCAGAAGTATGCCAAGATTAGTGGCCTCCTATTGGTCTTAATCTTGTTCCCTTACCATTTTCAAAGATGTATTAATAGCTTCAATTTTTAATTTGAATTTTCCTTCCCTGTAAGGTATCATTAAGTTGAAAGGTGCAAATGAATGACACTGGTAATTTGGTCTGCTTGAATGTCTGTGCCTAATATCGGAGGGTCAGATGTTTCCAAGTTGGTTTCCCATGTGGATATCAGTTATAGAGTAGACTGTGTCCTATACCTCCAGGGGCGTGGAGAAGCCGACAGTGGCCGTAAGTCACCTTTAACTTTCTAGGCTTTCTCTTTCTAGGCTGTTTCAGGGCTGGAACAGTCCCCTATTACTTACTTTTGTCTACTTTCTTTAGTGCACGTCTCAGAAGACAGCAACGCACTTGCTGGGTATGGACCCTTGGTGTGAGTGCAGGTCCCCAGTTTGCAGAACGAGGCCGCCCATCATGAGCACGTGCAGAGAGAAGTGTTGGCTAATACTCTTTTGCAAAGTACCTGCTCTAAAAATGATGCTACCTAGATACTAATAACTGTTTCCTTTTATATTTTGCATTATTATTATTTTTTTCTAATTAATACTGTGATGCATAAAAGCTTCTTGCACAATTAAAATGAAAAGTAATAATATAGAAGATGGGAATCTCTAGAGCTAAGGGACAAAGGGAAGTAGCAATTAGTGGAGCTATCTTTAGCTCTTTGGCCCTTTGCAAGGACAACAGAGAGCTATTTAATATGGGGGTTGGGAAAGTGCTGTTTAAAAAAAATCTACCTGGAGAATACTCGTGCACTAAGTCTTAGTTCTCCCTTGTTCTCCCCAGCATCTATTCACTTCTAAAATAGCCCCACATTTCTTAGTTTTTTAAGATGAAAATGTCTTATATCCCTTAACCTTGTCTCCTCTGACGGAGATAGAAATTCTACCAGGAAGCCCTGCAAGAGATTAGCACTACTGATATACTCACCACCATAGCTACCACCTCCTTATTTGTCTAGGAGCATGCTGTGTCTGGCAGCTGGTAAGAAAATAAATAAATAAACCCCAGGAATCAAATTCCTGAGGAATCTGGTCATTTCAAGGTTCCTCTATATATTCACAGGTTTTAAAGGCCAGAAGGTACAATTATAGTCTGACCTCTGGTGCAACATAATCCATTGAATTTCTCCTAGTGTTGCTGGCACTCAGCCATATGAAATGAGTTTGTGCTCTTTAAAATCCTCTCCTCAGCTCTAGTCTCTTCTCTCAGACAATCCCCTCTTACCCCTCATGCTCTCCTGTTCAGTACTATATGTGTGGGAGAGGATGTTTTCAGGTCTTCTAACAGTAGCAGCCCCGGAGCAGGATGTATTTTTACGTTAAAGCGGCACAATGCGATCCCTTTACCCTGTGCTCACTGCTTCACCTCCGAGCCTTCACACGGCATTTCAGCCTGGCTCCCAGAGGTGGGGACAGCCTTCGCAGATATATCACTGAGATCTCCTCTCTGGATCCCCTCCACGGAGAGGTTTCAGGGCAATGTTTTTTCCCCAGCGGGGAGGAGGGGTGGTACCTCTGCCAAATGGCTGGAGAGTAGTAGCACCACAGCTGGAGGCTGGCTGGGCTAAAGCCACCGTGGCGTGTCTCAGTACAGCCTCGGAGGGGGAGAGTTCATGTCTTTTCCCTTTATTTATTCCTGTGACGGCTGCGGGCTGGGGCTGGCCTGCCTCTCACAGG
>NW_009203839.1:3487-9994 GCF_000690835.1 Fulmarus glacialis
TCCAGCGGATCTGCTCTGCGCAGGGCTGGGAGCACATCGGTGTCGGGGGAGCAGGAAACTTCCTCCGGGCCCAGAGTGGGCAGAGCTGGAGCCCTGCAGCAAGCAGAGAACAGTTTCTCAGCGGCTGAAAAGGCTGGGAAGGGGACCGGGGTCGAAATCACTGGGCTGGGTAGAGCAGGGTCAGACCGCCCTTGGCCCTGAGTCAGAGCAGCCCTCTGCGCAGGGCTGGGAGCACATCGGTGTCGGGGGAGCAGGAAACTTCCTCCGGGCCCAGAGTGGGCAGAGCTGGAGCCCTGCAGCAAGCAGAGAACAGTTTCTCAGCGGCTGAAAAGGCTGGGAAGGGGACCGGGGTCGAAATCACTGGGCTGGGTAGAGCAGGGTCAGACCGCCCTTGGCCCTGAGTCAGAGCAGCCCTCCCGGCACACCTGGGCGGAAGAGATGACTGATTCCTGTAAAGGGGCCGAGTAACTTGTTTGTTTAGTCAGAGGATTATTACCTCCCCAGGAGGGTGGTCAAAGCCTGGCAGCTGCCTGCAGCCTGGCAGAAGGCTGTTAGTGAAAGGAAGGCTGAAGCCCCAACATGGCTCCTAGGTGGGCAACCGGCAGCGGCTGCTCTCTGCTCGCGTCCCTGCGCTTGCCACGGCAGCGGCGTTGCATTTACCTCGGTGCAGATGAGGGCTGAGTCTGGCTCCGTGTCTGCAAATGTTAAACCAGTTCTCTCCCTTTCAGTTCTCTTACAACAAATTCCACTTCCGCACGGGCTTCATAGATTTAGCTGGAAAGTCTGAACTGAGATTCTCTCTGTATCCTCAAATGCTACAGGGGTGAAACATGTATTCTGCACACTGAATCAGCAAGAGTGACTTTTTGGCCATGTTTTACAGCTGCCCTAAATTGTGTGTTTTTTTGGAAGGCAGCATAATTAGGCATACATCAAACGAAGATTTGCCCCTCTACCATTCTGTGTGTGCCAGAGCTCCTGCAACTTCACCCGACGTCTTCAAATACGCATTGCCTCTAAGTTAAAGCCTCACCTCTTAGAGCCGAGCGATCACAAGGGGCTGCTCTTCCTTTTTTTGGTCTGTTTATTTACTTACCTATTCGTTTAGGGCAGATGTCTAGCTATTCTGGCTGGGCAGCAAAGCTTGAAGGTTCAAGCCAGGGAGCGAATAAAAAGAACCCCAACTGTATTATTTCAAAAAAATCTCATGATCTGTTAAGCGTGTCTCCCTGTCTGCCGAGGACCCGGCTGGTGCTTTTGGACTGATTGGTTGGCAGGACTGCCATTTCCAACAGTTTTCCAGCCTTTCCACAGGAGCGGTGATGTGGTTTATATATTTCAGTCTGCGCTTCAGCCTGCTGCTGTCTTTAAAATGGCTGAAAGTCCTTAGTGTAGGGAGTAGCTGTGCCTAAAAATCCCTTCGTGTGGTGCCCTCTTTTCCACAGCTGCGATTCACTTACCATTATAAGCAATGCGATAACTTAATTCTGATGGGCTGTTTTAATGTGCTATAAAATATAAATTTAGGCAGCACGTAAAATAAGCTTTTCCTGCCATGTGACAGAAACCACAACTGTCTGGCATGGACAACACAAGCCAGAACCTGAAAGGAAGCAAAGCACAAAGCCAGACATGATCTTTGATCATATGTTGTTTAAAATTAACAGCACAGATCATAACCACACTTAAATAACACATCTGTCTGGGGGTTAGATAGTAACACACAATATGCTTTTTTAATTCATTATGCATTTGAATCTCTCCCAAGTAACAGGTGGTTTTCTGACAACGCAGCCTGCCAAAAAAGCGCTTGAGAAAGGGCTGGCTGATGGTTATCCTGGGAGGTGAGGTAGCCTGGGTTCCTGGATAGCAACAAGCCCTGGCTCTCTTAACTCTTTTCCTGCTGGTTCTCCATCGGCTCCTGCCGTAATGAATGCCCTGCCTGCGTTACCGCACCTGTATTCGAGCTGTCAGAGGGGAAGCTGCATCTTGAGGCAGGGCAGCAGAGGTTTGGGGTCTGCGCCCCGGGGCCGAGGACCCGCGCCACCCAGGTGGTGTGTGGGTGCCAGCCCGGCCGCCGAGCAGGTTAAAGGGGTGGGACTGGCCTGACCGAACACAGGCTTCTTCAGAGGAGGTGTCCAACTAAATGACCTCAGAGACCCTTTATGGCCACCGGAGAGGAAATGGCATCTTTGGAGGGCGAGTGGTCCCGGGCTGTAACTCTCTCAGAGGTGTCTGTGCCCACAGGGGTCCTGCTTGTCTCCCTGAACCGTGAAGGGGTGTGATGAGCTTGGATGGTGACGTTTACACCGCAGGCAGGGGTTGGAGGGGTGAATCCCACCCAAGCTGCTCACACACTCTGGGAGGGCTCAGGCCACCTGGACTGCATCATCATGGCCATGTTGCCCTCTACCCAGAATATGTCTGAACAGGTTGGGGTGTGCCAGCTCTGCCAGCTGTTGGCAGACCCCTTCGAGGTGGAGGGAGGTCGTTGCTCTGCCAGGCTTGGTGTCCCACCGAACAGTGACCAGCACCTGGTCCGAGAGAGGAAGTGTAAAACCCGCTGCACCTTGCTTTTCCCTGCAGGCGAGGCTGCTCAGGTGATCCAGCTACAGCATGAGGCAGGGATATGATTAACATTACACATGACAGCAACCACTAGAGCTTATAAAATTAGCTGCATCTTCTAAAAATCTTGCTGCGATATCTGGAGTCCAACACACGTCCCACTGCACGGCTCCCCGGGGCCCTGCCATGGGGTTTCTGGTGCGGAGCCTGCCGGCTCTCTAAGCTGGTAGGGAGGGGAATGTGATGTGGCCCCACTTCTCCCCTTGCTTCTTTGAATCCCCTCTGGGCAGACTTTAGGAGATCTGTCTGTCCCTCTGGCAATCTTGCGAGCTCACGGTAGGGGGAAGAGTCCTTGCCTCAGCCCTTGCGTCGTGAGGTGAGATCAACTCCAGCAATAATGGATTTGTGCCCCTTCATATACTCCAATTATAACAGTCATTCGTTTTGACCTGTTCCTTGTATAAGCAACTGCTCTGGGAGGCGGGGGAAGGAGAGACATGACTTCCTCCAGGGCTTGCTCATAGTAGTTCCCATTTTTGGCCAAATAAACTCACCAGAGGGTGCTGGAAAGCCTTTCCCTCTTGCCGGGAGCTCTTTGATCCTTGCACCCCAGGGCCGAGGGGAACGTCTTCCTTTGGGTACTCAATACCGGCGTGCCTTACCACCGGTGCTTGGTTAGACCTCCTCCAGACTGGCCGGGCCAGGGGGGCTGAGCTTTGTAACCTGGGAATGGAGCAGAAGACATTCAGCCTAGCTCCTTTCCCACATCTAATAACACGTTAGCCCTCGGGGTCCTCCTGGGTCACTTGTCACATGTAGTTCGGGTTGACATCTGCCCAGAACAGATTTCCAGATCAGCGGCCGCTGCTGCTGAGATGAAGTTTCTTAAAACGAACTTCTCAAACACACTTTGTGAGGTTAAGTAGAGTCCGTGGAGGCACAGGTAGGTAGTTACTGGGAGTTGTGGTGTGATTTGATCCTGGCCACCCTGTTAGTCACAAGGAGGCTTTGAGAAATCCTGGCACTGAGCAGACAAGCCCTGGGTTCGGAGAGTTAACAAGCCCTGAGTCCCGCTCTTTCTTTTTGCTGTGAATTCCTCCTCCTTCTCACACATTCATCACACTGGTCTGCTTTGCCCAGCGCCCGGGTAGGGATCAGCACTGGGATTACGTAGCACAGCAGAGCTAGTAGGGCTCCTAGACCCCTGTAAATGACAATGATATGAGATCCTGAAGAAAAGGTGTTTGGGTTTTGGGGCTTTGATTTTTTTTTTTTTTGCCTGCTGGGCAAGCAGAGGCTTGCAGATCCTCTGATGCATATGGTTATAGGCGGGAGAGGGGCGCAGTCATCAGCACTATCTAACCACAAAAGTCACTTTTCTCACTGCTTGCAAATTAGGGGACTTTCTAGGAACAGCACCTGTGCAAAGCGCACACACACAAAACGTCACCGCTCGCAAACCGAACCGGTGGGGATTGCCCGGGGGGCTCCCCGCACCGCCGCCCTGTGGCCCCCGGCACCCCTCCTCTCCCCTGCACCCCCTGGGCAGGGGAAGAAGGGATTTCCCCCAGGTCTAACGCCTGCAACCGCAGGAGGAAGTCGTTCCCCAGTGCTTGCGGAAGAGATGAACCACCTCGCCAGGACATGAGAAGGCACATGCATTTAGGAACCCTGGTGCAGGGAAAGGAAGAGCCGTCCGAACCCTGGCTGCAGAGGTGCCAGAAAAACAGGGTCCCCCATCAGCCGGGTCGAAAGCCGAGCCTTGCCTGGCGCGTTTTTGCACGGTGTGTGTACACGTGTGGCGGGCACTCGGCTGCTTTTGGAGAGCCGTGAAGCCCCTGCAGGCCGGGGGCTCCCCAGAGCTGCTGCAGCCCATCAGCCTGGTGTCGCGGCGCGTCGGCAGAGCGCAGCTGTCAGCCGCTGTAAACAGGGTCCCCCATCAGCCGGGTCGAAAGCCGAGCCTTGCCTGGCGCGTTTTTGCACGGTGTGTGTACACGTGTGGCGGGCACTCGGCTGCTTTTGGAGAGCCGTGAAGCCCCTGCAGGCCGGGGGCTCCCCAGAGCTGCTGCAGCCCATCAGCCTGGTGTCGCGGCGCGTCGGCAGAGCGCAGCTGTCAGCCGCTGTCCAGGGGGACCAGGCTGCGTGTTTACATGAGCGATCATATGGTAACCTCTTCCAACTCGTGGGCAACTCGCAGGGTTACCTCATCCGCAGTCGAATTACCTCATCGATGTGAAATGCAGTGAGTGCAAGGCGGGAGCAAGGCAGGCTGCTCTCAGGGGCATGGCTCCCGCAGCAGCAGGCTGCGGAGGAGTGGTCCTCTGCCCAGCCGCTCAGGAAATAAACTTGAAATCTGTTAGTTTTGCAGTTATCTCGATTCAAGAGGTCCCTCGTAAATCGGCTGGGTTTGCTTCGCAGCAGGAGAGGGCCGCGTGGGTGTGTTTTTGTGTGTACCCGTCAGATCCCTGTGCAAGAAGTGGGCTGTGCTGGCCCGCAGTCCTGCTCTTTGCAATGCCCGGCTGCCGTGCAAAGTCCCTGCAGCAGCACGGGGAGCAGCAGCCAGGCTGTTATTCTCCACTATAGGCTAAGACTAGGAGAGTGGAGCTCTCTGCGTCCTTGGGTTTAAGCATATGTCTTGACCCAGATTGCCCTACTTCCCCTCTTTAAAAACAAACCAACAAACAATACGTGTATAAATAAAAAATTGCATGTGATGCCTGGGAATATATAATAAATTATCAGTTCCATAGGCAGGGGAGTTTATTAGCCCCTGTCAAGCTACTCACAATGTAAAGGACATACTGACCTAGAATGATCTCTTCCTTCCAATCAGCATTTAAACTGTAACAGGAGGAGAGCCAGTATTTGTGCATTGGTAAGGTTAACCCTTCAGGCCACCCTTGCAGATATTTACTTTAGGATTTTAAAATGGCAAGCCATGTTTATTTCTAATCAACCCTTTTATTAATCAAGGAAGCTGTGAACTGGAGGCCACCACTTCTGAAAGCAAACATGTTTTATTAAATTCCTTAGAGCACATATGTACGTATGTATTTGTGTGTGTGTGTATGTATATGTTTTTCTTTTCTCTCAGACTATTTATCATGTCCAGTTGGCACATTGTGAGAGCACAGCTGCTCTTATCTGGCATAGGGTAGCATATTAAAGGGAAGATTAAGACTAGCATTTTGCTTTATTTTGTTTCTCAAAGCTTGATATGCATAGCCAGAACCTGTGCATGTGTGTGTGCGTGTGTGTGTGTGAGTGCAGAATAACACTTGTAAGTGGCGTTTGCATGCGGTGTCTCCAGGCACTAGGTAAGGCACATCTGGAGTTCACAGCATCATGGAGATAGTTGCTCGAATCCCGGGAGCACGAGTCGGACTGGGAATGGGGGGCCGGTATCCATGGTGAGGCTCCCTATCTCACAGTGCCAGGTGTACGCGTGTGCGTTAGTTCTTGGAAAGGCCGTCCTCAAGGGGGAAAGAGAGAAACCAGGAGAGAGGTAATTAGGAACTACCTTGCACAACTGAGCCAGCTCATCAGGGATGGGTATGGGAAGGACAGTGCTGGGAGCAGGCGATGTGTGCAGAGGTTTCATGCAGCCTGCCAGCAGCCATGCTGGCTCTTTTTCTTTTTCTTTTTCTTTTTCTTTTTCTTTTTCTTTTTCTTTTTCTTTTTCTTTTTCTTTTTCTTTTTCTTTTTTTCTTTTTCTTTTTTCCTTCTTTTCTTTTTCTTTTTCTTTTTCTTTTTCTTTTTCTTTTTCTTTTTCTTTTTCTTTTTCTTTTTCTTTTTTTCTTTTTCTTTTTTCCTTCTTCTTCTTTTTCTTTTTTTTCCTTCGTCATCTCCTTTTCCTCTTATCTTCCTTTTCTTTTTTTTCCTTTCTTTTCCTTTCTCTTCTTTTTTTCTTCTCCCTCCCTTTCTCTCTCTCTCTGTAGT
>NW_009203839.1:10031-33294 GCF_000690835.1 Fulmarus glacialis
TTCTGAAATCATTCCAGAAGGCTCTGTTTGACAGCATCAGTGCTAGTTGTTCTCTATCTTGAAACAAGATCCATATCTGGATCAATAGAGATTTGTGTGGGGGGAAGTGTTCCCTTTTATTTCTTTGTCAACTCAATGTGTCAGAGCTGCTGAAAAACATATGCTCTGAAAGCTACTACCATGACACTGGTTATTAAAACAAACCCTTTCTGCCTGCGCTGTATACACTTAATCTATTTCCATACACAGACCTAGAGCGTGGCTGAACACAGACATACGCTGTTTCGGCCCCGCACATTGAAGAACGCGGCCGTTTCACTCGTGTAAGTCCGGAGCCTCTCGAATCCTGTCTCAGCTTCCCAGCATCCCGCAGCCGAACAGCAACATGGTGCTACCTTAAGCTCTCGGCAAAAATTGGGTGAATATGGCTCATAATCCAAGCTTAAGTGGATTTATGGGCTGAAGAGGCAATCCTCCTTCTGTTCTGTGTTTCACAGTGCTGCTTGGAAAGAAAATTGATGCATGATTGTATTAAACCTTCCCTCCGCTCCAAGCCCTACATCATATTGGAAAACAATATGTCCTTGTGGGATGCTGAGCACTGGTCCTTGAGAAGCACTAGGCACCATGTAAGATCAAAATCTGATACAGGATCAGACTAGGAAAGGCTTCTTTTAAGTAAACTTACTATTTAAGTAGTGTTCACTGGTGGCTTTCCCTTGCATTTTGTTGCTGTATTCCAGGGAAGCAGGCTCCACGTGCTGGGGTGGGCATAAGCCTTCTTTTTGCAGGAACGATTTTGAACTGGAGGAATTATGAGAGGAACCTGCAATTCTCTCACGCAGGTGAAATTAGAGAGAAAGATATGACTCATTGGTGGGGCAAATTGAGCCTGCCAGCTGGGCTTCATTCAGCTGAAAAATATGCCCCCATGGCTGCAGAGAAGCCAACCAGAACTAACCAGAGGGGTGCAAATCTTCCAGTCAAACTGCAAATTGGGAACAACAAAGCAAATCATTCAGGTAGAAGGCATGCAAAATGCAATTGGTTCTCTTGCGCTTTACCTTGAATGGATTAAATCTGGCACTCAATGCGCAAACCCACAAGCGCTTGAACGGTAGTAAGCTGGCATAAGGCTGGCTATAATTAGAAGTGATATCTGCTCAGAATTAAAGTGCCAAATGTGCCTTCAGGTGTATTCATTCTCCATCTTGCTTTTTAGTCCAGGCCTGACACATTTGGGATTCTTGCCAGAGGAACTGTACCAAATGACTCACTCACAGTGGTAGCCGTGTGCTGAAGACGTCCTACAGGGTCAGTGGGCCTGGAGTTCAACATGATAGGCAAAACCTCAGGAGACTGACATATGGTCAGTTGGCTCGAATAAGCTCCTTCAAACTTGAAAATTTGTCTACATTTTTGTCTTCTTCCTTTCTGCCATTTCTACAGTTGTGGCTTTTCTTGACCGGTTCCTACTTTATTTCATCCTTCTCTGTCCTCTCATTCTTCCTTCTTCTTTAGTCTTGGTGTGCTTGGACAGCCCCGATTCTCACATTCCTCTTATTAACAGCAGGCACCACAAGCTCTCTGTTTTCTCTTGACTCCTCAACAACGTCTGAGGTTTTATAGCCCCTCTGGAGGCTCATCTGTAAAGACTGGAATGCTCTTTGCTAATTTCCCACTGGTTGCTCTCTTGGATGCTGGTGTAATAAGGGACAGATCTGCAAAACCACTTAGAGGCTGCAGAGTTGAGCGCTGCAGAGCCTGGCTGCGAGGTCTTCTGGTGGAGTCCACAGCCCAACAGCCGCAGCTGGGCAGTGGTCAACAGGAGGAGAAGGGCAGGTGTTGGGGCTCACCTGCTGGAGCAGGTAATAGAAGGAAGCGCAACACCTCCTGCCTCGTGGAAAGGCTTATTTTTCTTTTCCAGAAAAACCCAAGGGTGTCGGGGCTGGTATTAGTTGGTTGTACCCCGATACTGTAGGAAGTGGTTGGTGCTGCATGCACCCAGACTGGGGATTTCAAAAATGTTCCCGTACTATCAACAAAATCTGTCCAAGCAGACGTTTGCTCTGTCTGCACTCCAAGTTGGCCAACCCGATTTTAATGCGTTAGACAAAATAAAATGGCAGTTTCCTGCATCTTGTAAGTCCAGGCATCTTTTAACACCTGTTGGTCTTTTAAAAACCATTTTATGGGTTTTGTAGCATCTTGTGCTGTTGTGCTTGGCAAGTCGGGAACAGAAAGGAAGACCTACTCGTCGCACAATTCCCCTCAGATCAGATTGATAATACGCATTGAATGATGTTACTTAAATCAATGCAAATTGATTGAGGGCCTCAGAGCATCTGGAAGATAACAGGAGAAGAGAGACCAATTTCCTGAAGGGATATTCATGGCCATTTTTACAGTGCTGCACAACTTCTGCCCAAAAGGAAAAACTTGCAGGTCTTTTGAGAGGATCACATGCTTTGGATTGAAATTGAGAGCCTGTGTAAGATAGGCAACGATGCTCCCTCAGTACTATTATCCCTCTTGTTTCTTTTAACTCCTGTAACTGCAAATAAATTATGTTGACCATCAGATTATGGTCAGCAGGGAGTCTTAAAGAAAAAAATTTGGTTGTCTTAATGAGGAAGTGGGGAGGGGAGAAAAGAAGGGAGGGATTTTAATGGAGAAAACAAACATCATCAAGACATGGGGCCATTTATTTTGCAGCTGGATTGTATGCAAAGCCAGGGAACCTGAAGAGCCAAGCTGCCCCCGCTGAATTTCTGTCGATCTCCTCCATCCTGCTCATAGTCAGAGGCAGCTCACATAGCTGTCTTTGTGATAAAGCTTACAAGCAAATTGGACAGGGTGTCAGGCTGGCTATGAAATATGACAAATTAACAGCCGAGGCTGCTACTGCCCCGGTTACAGACACTTCATTTAGAAGTTATCATGTTACTGGATGCTTTCTGTAATTTGTGATGATACTGATTGTGATAAATTGCAAGATTCAGGTAAAAATTTCAGCCCATTCCTGAAGCTGAATATTAAGGGAGGAAACGGTTGTCAATACTGCGCCACTTAACTTCAGGCCCCAAATGAGAAAAGATCTCACAATAACAATAAAATTCTCAGTCACTGAGCAATGTAATTAAATTAAGCTAATTACATTACAATTAGCAAATCTTTAATTTATTTTTAATGCACTAATTAAACATTATGTGGTAACCATAAAGCTTTCTGAACGGTAATCCTGTTGGCTAAGCATTGACACCAACCTGGGGTCATTACTTGATGCTAGAGTATTTCCTGAAGTAATAAATAATTGCTTTTTATATCTAGCTTGAAAAGGTTTCCATACAAATATTTTGGGCACGTAATTTATTCACTTCCTTCCCTTTACCTTGATGGCTGATAATGGAAAAATGAATGCTCCACATTCCAATCCACTCTGTTTGTAGCATGGATTATTTGCATCTTCATTGGATTGTTTGTTTGTTTTTCAAAGCTGGCAGTTATCTCCAAGGACCCAAAGAAGTCCTTATCAGGTGATTCACTAGTGGTTTATCGGACATTCCTCCTCATTTCTGTAGGACTCCCTGTGAGAAAAGGCTGGGGAATGTGGCTCCTTGCAAGCTCTGCATCCCAAATGTAGCTGCATCTTGCTCCAGATGAAAGAGGGAAATTAGGCATGTTAAATGTAACCAGAAGGAAATTAGGGACTGAGTGTAAAGCTCCCTGAAACCCGTGTTCAGCTCCTGTCTGGTCTTACAGGCACTTAGACTGGGCAGGTCCTTCAGTCTTTGCTATTAAAGTTCCCAAGGCATCTAATGCCGTTTCGGAGCATGCCTAACCAGAGCTTCTGCCTTGACCAGGCTGTGCAGCAGGGTACTTATCTGACGTTTAAGTCGGATTAGAAACCATGAACAGTGCGTTCATCCACTTATCTTGTTGCAGGGCTCAGTCTCACAAGGACACTTTGAATCTGCCTGCTGCGCTCTGCCAGATCTGGTGCTTCTTTGACCATTAGGCCAAATGTTTCTTCTTTCTTATCATGTTTCATCTTTCTTATCCAACAAATAAATATATATATATATGTATATATTTCCTTTTAAGCATGACTGCTTTGTAAAGAGAAGGGAAGGGTGGTCTTTCCACCTCAAATGCTTTATCAACAGGGTGACTGAGAGCTCTCTGCACAGAGAAACAAATCTCCTCTGGCAGAAAAAGGGACAGAGCACTTTGGGTGGGACTATTCAACTGTTACAAAAGATGGAGGATTTCAATGGCGTGGGTTCTTTTCCTGACCACCCTGTGTGACCCTGCTCAGTTCTGCAGGAAAGAGGCATCTTTCTGAAAGAGGCATCCAAAGTGGGAAAATGCACAATGTAAAATAACTAAGCTCTGGAGAGAAGAGGGATTTTAACTGCACTCCTATCACCCATCCTCAGACTTTTCCTAGAGGTAGGCTACGATGGCTCCTTGCTTAGCCTGCTGCTTTTAAAGCGCAGGTTTGGAGCTATGCGGGCCAGATCCTGTGATCTTAAAAAGCCTGTGCCCCCGCTGTGCATTTCCCCTGTCTGCTGGATGAGGCGAGGGTGAAGGGGGTGCAGGAATCAGTGCATCCCCAAACCCTGCCTGTCCTGCACAGCTGCGCCCGCTCAGCTGATCCCTGCTGAGCCGGAGCTGAGCTGCCCCCAGCACCGTGCTGGGACGGTACCAGCTCAGCCCTAGGGAGAAAACTATGTTCGCTTTACTGATGTAAAGCACCTACCCAGCTCCTGGGACATGAGCTATTATCTCTGCAGGGCTCTCCACTTCTCGGAGTAGATGGATCTGCTCCCCTGCCGTTAGCTCCAGGCTCTTTCGTATGGCAAGCACCAAGGCACATACGTAGACACGTGTCGTAGCTCGTTTTTTTGGATCTGGTCCTTGCTGCTTAGGGACCACATGTAATTTGTTCATGCACCTTGAGCTCTGCAGGTGGCTCAGGAGTGTGGGACTGGCCTCTACCTGCGTTCGGCATCAGTGAGAGGCAGCCATTCCCTGTGGACAAATTGATGTGTCACCGCCACACTAAATAAACCAAAAGGAAATGGCTGAGATGGAGGAGCTAAGAACAGAGCCTACTTAAAACTCTGAACATTTGGGGCTTTTTTCCTGTTTAAAATTTTGCAAAATTGCTCTGTCAGCACTGAATAATTATTAAAAAAAAAGAATTGAAAAATGTGTTATTTTACATCTTACAAGTAAACAGCAATGGCTCAGCACTGTGTACGGAGTGGCCTGCAGTCCTTGTTTTGTTTGTGTGGGACCTTGAACAACTGCTGTGTTTATTTTTTCCTGATAATCTCTCTAATAGCATAGAAAAAGAAGGCACAGACTGTGCCTTTTCTTTTTTTTTTTTTTTTTGAGAATTGAAATAATTCGTGTTTCTCTTCTGTGGAATGAATTTCCCAACCATAATACCGCACGTTGAGTGTATCTGGAAAGGATGCCGCCTTGTTCGATGAACTGAATTGTGCACACAGTTGGAGACTCTGACAGTGCCAGCATCAGTGAATGCAAGTTGCATAAAAAAGAGGCAGCATCATTCATGACACTAATGAACAGTCCTTCCTCGTCTATCAGAGAAATCTTTCCCAGGGATAACGATTCTCCTAGCATTTTCTCAGCCATAAAAGAAGAGATTGTGTTGGGTCTTTGGTTCTGTATGAAACTATCAGGAGGATTCTTAGGCTGGGAACAGAAATCAATGTTTCTGTGATACTGTATTGGCTAAATACTTAGACCAGAGGAAAAAAGATTTTGTTCTGACTGCACAGTGAACTTCTTGTTTTGCTTTGCTGCTACAAGATTGTGAAAATAGTGTGAAATTTAAGGGGACATATTTGATTCTGAGCAAGTCTGCCAGCAAGTTCTAGTCGTTTACTGCAACGCAATGTACCTGGTTCACTCGTATAATCCTACAGCTTTAAGTAAACATAACTTCATTGATTTCAGTGGAATCTCGAGCGTAAAAGGGGAAAATTGGTGTGACACAGCAGTGATTCAGCTTTAATGTATTTCCTCATTCTTCTCCAGGTATTTATTATCCTTTAAGAGACATCCACTTTAAATCCTTCTTATTACTTGAAAAAAAGTCTAAGATATGAACAAAACCAATACATAGCAGAAGGGTCTCTGGGGATCTATTCTACAAAATGACAATTAGACAAGATCTAAAATAGGGGCCTGATCATAACAGCAATTAAGGGTATGATTCTTTCGTTAAAATATTGAAATAAAAGCTAATGTATAGATGCAGTTTTCTCAGAAAAGTATGATTTGCCTCGCATAGCTTTATTAGAATTGTTGAATAAATACAGCCTGTACCTACTTATTTATCAGCATATATTACGTCACCCCTAGGAAGTCTTGTCAGTGCAACCCTACTACTGTAGACTAGACCTCAACCCACAATTCCAGCTATTTTATTTCTTTTACTGTGCTCCTTAAATATTTTGCACCTTGCTCCCTGCTCTTTGCATGTATTTCTGTGCAAACCCAAATAACACTTAATAGGCTTCTTCTTCACTCACTCTCTAATGCTCTAATTTCCTAGTACTTTGTAAGTGGCTCAAGTGCTGTGAAGTTAGATCCTGATCCACGTTCACTTGTGGGTGATCACACCAGTTTTAATGGCCTATGTATTTGTTCTAAGTTTTAAATGCACGTGCAATGCCTTTCAGGGAAGGAAACTCATACAGATAGATTTGTCTTGGAGATTGTGTTCGTGCTTGTGACAGCGACCATAATGATTGGGATTATAGCAGAAAAAGGGAGTTTGAAGCTTGCCTTTTGGTTAGAGAGGAAAAATCAGACCTTTTACCATTGATAGCATGTAGTTACCCACCTTCTAGCTTTCTCCAGTTCCTCAAGACATGCTAACATCTTCGACAGAGATGGATTTAAATTAAAAAAAAGAGATCTGTGTCATGACTGAACAGTTTGAGACGAGTCATCTAAAGAAGTATATTTTAGGACTGACTATGATTAGGTTATAGGCTGCTTTTCTTTAAAGTAAATTTGTTACAAACTGTGCATTAGTATCAGGCACGAGGCTTTTGTCACTGGAGGAAATCTCTTTAAAGGACCAGAGCAAATCCCTCACATTGGTGAAGCATCTAATTCCTGATCTCCCACGCATGACTGATTTCTACAGGAGTGAAGCTTTTGTGATCCATGCATTAGGAATAACCAGCTACAGTAATTAAATGGTTTAAATCTACCATCCTATATAAATCCACTTTGATTGCTTTCTTTCCAACTGTTCTTGTTAGTGGGCTCCAGAAATTAACATTTTGGTAGATGCTGGGAAAGCCAGGTTGTGCTTTCCCCAATTTCTGTTGTAAAATGGATCCCATTAGAAAACAAGCCATTTATTGGCACTGAGTTTGCATTAATACTGTAATGATATTTATGCTTTCAAACTCTGCAAATTGCAAAGTGCGATGCCAATTCAAGCAGAGATACTATTTGGTGCCATTTTGCTGGCAAGTTTTTATTAGTTCGTTGGGTTCAACAGAATTAGAGGGCTGCTTTGAGAAAAAAGTGTGAAGCATCATCCGGTGGGTAACACACATTGGTAGACTAGCAGGTTGTTTCAAGTTGTGCCTTCATTCACCAGTTTGCCAGTAAAGGCAATTGCTACAGCTGAAAGAATATTGACTCATGACATGGGACATTTTTGTTGAAGCAGATCCTCGAGATTTTGTCTGTCTGATCTACTATGTCATAAGCCAAACTGAAAATTATTGTTACCCCTCTACAGGTCTAGCAGTTTTGCAGGTCAGCTTCACGTTTAGAGAAGAAATCAAGCCTTCAGTCTCTAATATGTTTGTTTACAAAAGACACGTAAGTCTTATCTTCCTCAGTCTCTCACAGGAATGTGAAAGCTTAAAAACCACTTTTTCTTCTTTGTTCCCAAACCCTGAGCTTTTCACCTGGGAAACCCTTCTAGGTCAAAGCTCCTCCTCTGAGACCATATGACCTTTAAAGGTGGGCTTGAACCTTTTTTTATGCAGCTGCTCTGCAATACAAATGAACCTCAAAGCTTTAGCAGCCAGACAAAGAAGAGGTCTTTAACCCACACAGTCTCTGTAAGGACGGTCATTTATGCTTAAATGACCCCTAATGGGAAAGTGATGAGTACTGTTCAGCACAACAATATTAATGGGCAGGCAGGAGCACAGAGCAAGGGGTAGGATGGATGTTTGCACGTTTCCATACCTTACAAAGCAAAAAGGGGTGGGCAAACTTACCTACTCCTTTCCCAAAGGACAACCAATAGCATCTGAGTACTTCAAAAGCAATGTTGCTTTTGTCAATTTATTTCAATGAAATGAAAAGATTTCTAAATTCACATTTAATTAGATAAGTTTAGATTTATTCGGATTGTATAGCCCAGCTGATATGAAGGTGAGGAGAAGTAGAAAATTTACTTTATTTCCAATGATCTGATGTCCATTTCCATGGAAACAGAAATGGAAGCAGGAACCAAACATAAGCAGTCACAGCCCTGGTTAATTGCCCATGGCTGCTTTCTGTTTCTACTTCTATAGTGCTGAACTCTATGTTTTCACTGACCCTGTTACTATAAAACAGTGTGTGTGAGAGGGGACTGGTGTGGGGAGACTGGGCACAGGAAGGCGGAGAGGGGAAAGATCTGAAAGGCAATGTGCAGGCTCTCCAGGCTGACCAGTGAAGAAATCTCCTTTAAGATTTGTTTTACTTGACTGGAAAAAATCGAGGAGTAACATCAGCAAAACTAATTTTAATTAAGTTATTGCTGTGAGCCTGGTGATAAAACAACTCTTAATGATGATCAATGTAAATCTGGAATTGCTCCATGGAAGTCAATGGCAGTCTAACAGGTATTAAAAACAGACTGGCATTTAATGAGAAACACGAAAAAATATTAACAGAAAGTGTGTTTCTGTGGTTGCTGGGGCAGTGACAAAAGTAGTATAAGGAGTCAGACTTTCTTGATTTGGCAAGCTCTGCTAGGTCTACTATGCAACAGAAGTCTAGAGGTACGCCACTGTATTCAATGATAAAATAAAAATTGAGTATAGGAAACAAACCACAAGCAAATCTATTTCCAGGCTGTGAAACTGTTGTATTTCTTCGTTAAAGTAATTGAGCACCTCTGTACTCTCAAATTTGGCCTAAAACCAGGAGCAGAAAATAGCATTAAAAACAATACTCCCTGTTCTTGTTGTTTCCAAAACCAGACCCCCCAACAGGAAGCAATGCTCCCCAGAGGTTCAGCTTCATGGAAACCAAACCAGATCTTAGGCTTTTTGAGGTTTACCCATCTCTTGTAATTCATGCTGGCATCTGTCCTGTAACGGATTACTTGCTGATATAGAACAGGTCGTTCTAACCTAACTAAGCTATAAATTAACAAAGACTGCTGTTTGGAAGAGTTTGAAAAGGCTTGTGTAAAAAAAGAGATTTGAGGGTTTTTTCTCTCAAATGTTTTGTGGACAAAATACTGAAAATAATCCAGCATTGCCTTTCAATATGGAAAACACAGAAGGAGAAAACAGGAGTGGGTTATAAAGTGGATGTCCTTAAGCTTTGGGACAAGGTAGGCTCGAAGAATAGCAGCTTCTTCTTTCTGGTCCCACGTCCCGCCACTATTCAGAGACAGGCTGCAAACACTCAGTGCCTGCCATGTGAGCACTCTTCATGCTACTCTCCCTTTCTGCAATGCCCTTCCGAGTAGACGGTACCTTCTTTTGCATGTTAAACTTTGATCTGCTAACTAGCAGGAGGTGACGATGGAGTTGTCCATCAAAATATCCCAACAGCAAGCATCAAAAGAACAAGTGCCAAAGAAGTACAAACCTTTACAAACACTATTCTGTCAGGATACACTGCGGTATTGAAATGCACTTGCGTTTTCTTCCTCAGATAAATCTTCCCCTCCATTTTAATACTGCCTGGGATATCATGGAAAGGGAGTGGCAATTTTAAGCTGGCCAATTTGTTCATAGCTTTTGGAAGAGCTTTCCCGATTGTCTAATTTTACATTGTTTGATAGATTGAGCGAGAATTGTTTCAGGTGCGCAGAGTCAAAAGATCAGGTGTAAGTGGTGAGGGACGTCTGACTGCAGCTGGAGTGTGGACAGGCCAGATGGCTGTCGAGGAAGGAGGTGGAAACCTAGGGAATTCTAATGATGAGAAGCTCTGAAAGAGTCCTGGGACACAGAAAAGGTAAGGTTTCTGGGAGATTTAGCAATCAGCCTCCATGCAGCTAGTGCAGGATATTCTCACACATACAATTGCATTTTATGGCATGGCATAGCCTTACAATCTGTGGCACGCACGTGAAATTAAAGTTGGAGCAAAAATGTCAGCTCCAAAGCAGTGCGCATTTTTGAAATCACACTGAGTAAAGTCTGACTGAGGAAGTGTAAAGAACACTGGTTTTACTGATTTCCATCATTTCCAAAACGTCCAGCTTAAATCATATATTAGCTTTTACTAAAAGTTTGTATTTGTAGAGAATAAAACCATATAGAAAAACGTAGTGTGCCAGAAACTTCATTCTCCATTTTCTCACACCTTGTATTACCATACTGACTTGGTGGGGGTTTGTCATCCTTTTGCACAAACGTAAAGACTGTTCGTGGCCTAAGGTAAGGGAAAGTCAGGCTCAGTATGTAAATAACTTAGTTCTGTGCTATACTTCGCAGCAGAGAAATATCAGTTGCATATAGCTTTCTGTAGATTTTGATGATCCTAGGTAGAGTGCAGCAAAGATGGGCTCTAACAAGTTACGGCAGTCACATTCCCATCTAGGCTAACTGAGATGGAGATAGGGGTTGTGCTCTGTGCAGCACATGCCCCCTGCATCTGACACTTCGTCACATACATCCAACCCTTTTTTGCCTATGGCTTTGCTCAACAGACACGTTCACAGATCAGCAGTCCAAAGTAAAGGCATATGATGCATTCACTGTGGTCAGATGTCTGTTGCACTTCAAGTGTCAAGCATCGCAGTTGTAGCTTTGGGATTGTATTATGCCTAGAACAGACTGGGCTTCGCTGCCCATGCACGGTCCTTCCTCACATGCTCAGTGGCCATTACTGCAGGTAAGAGTCAGCTTAGCCACACTCACTGCTTCACCCTCATGTGCTTCAACTTCTGTTGATAAATATACAAATTCCTCATTTTCCTCTACTTCAGTGCAAATGCTGGAAGCGAAAAAAAAAACAAAAAGGAGGACTATCAAATATTAGAGCTTTCCATGGGAAACTGTATGTAGCATGTAGTACCTAATGTGGAAAGCCCAGCAAGGTATGTAATCTGATTGAGTTTCTGGGAATAAGAATGGCACCAAAAAAAAAAAAAAGTGCAGAAGTTGCAAAGTCTAAACCCTGGAATTCCTGTGAGCGGGAAGGTACAATCTAGAGACTTACTTGACTTCATACGTACTCATCAAATATTAGAGTCCTAAAATACCTTCTCTCTTAGTGGTCAAGCAGTTAAGATGTTATTGAACTTTAGACTGTAATACTGAAACATACAGTAAGAGGCCATATTGGATGAGTCTGTTTTTTCATTTTTTCACAGTAGCTGCTTCTGCTTTGTTCTATCATATTAAAGGACAGGAAGACTTTCAGAGCAGTAGAGCTCCCAAAACAGGACAGTGACTTGATTTCAAAGTGAAGTGCAGGTAACTGCCAGTACAGGAGCCTGCAGGTTAATTGGGTATCCTGACCCAGACAAAACTCAAAAGAGAGAGCAGTTCAGTTCTTTCATTTTGTACATGAAAAATTGCTGTTTGTGTTGCACGGAGTTCAGTTTAATCAGCCCTGCGAGCTACTGTCGTATCATGAAGTGGATCACCCCTTCCCAGGAAGGAGGAGGAGAACTATAGAGGAGACCCATGAGAATTAAAAGATGGTAACTTTAAAAAAAAGTGAAGTTAGTGATTTTGAAAGGCATCAGATTAGCAGCACAGGAAATGGCCTCCTTTATTTAATCATACCTAAGTGCTTTGAGATAGATTCTTATTCCTTTTATCTTGATGAGTAGCACATCTCCACGATGGGCACAGCATCTGCTGGGGCAGCTGTGCAGGAGAGATAGGGGTCAAGCCTTAGGTAAACCAAGCCAGGCCTGTCAGCAGCAGGAAGCGGATAAGCACAGCGCTGTTCCTCTGCCACCGCGTCCCCTATCTACACATCTCGAGGTCAGCCTAGGAAAAAAATGCAAAGGAAAAGGTGTTTTAAGTGGTGTGCTGTAGCAGATTTGCAGATGAAGAGCTAAAATAAACTGAGACTTAGTGCTACCTAAACACTTTGAGATGAACGGTCTTCCTTTGGACTAGGCAGTTTCAGAGGACTGTGAAAAATAGATACATGGGATGCCATAAATATGGCCCGTGCTGTACCCTATCCACCTGCTATCTCCATAGCCATCTTGTGGACAGTCTGCTAAGACCAAGTGCCTACCTGATATTTGAATGTCAGCATCCTTTGGAGGGTACGCTCCAGCCATGCCCAGAGATGTGCCTACAGACTTCTAGTCTGAAGATATGGTGGGGACTCAAGCTGGCACTCAAAATCACTCGGTAGGATCACCAGGATCTGTGGTCAGAGCCCTTAACTTTGGGCATACTTCTGGTAGAGTTAGATGGTACTGGCACTGTCCAAGTGAGGTTGTTAGCATTTGATCCTGAATCAAATACCACTGTTAATTCACAGAGAACAGCTCAAAAGTGGTGCCAGAGTGATGGTCAGAGTGGTGTCACACTGTGACACCTAGATTAAGAGAAACTTAGACAACTGTCCCTTGGAGCTGTTTCTTGGTTCCACTGGAGTGAAGAGGTTTTCCATTAATAGAGTGTTATGGATTTTTTTTTCCACAACTGGATGAGCATAAGAAAGGAGGGAATAATATTGGGGGATAATAAGAGAGCTGGAGTCCTAGGCATGCTTTACAAAGTCAGGTATATAGGAACACATTTTTACGTAGACTAAAAATGCGATGTCGACTCTTTATCTCCCAGGAGCGGTTAATGGTTCTTACCTACACATTTTCTTCAAAAGATCTTGCTGACAGGTCTGCTTTTGGCAGAAGCTGCTCTGCATTTGGAAATGCACCTATTTGTTCCTTTCCCCCTTTCCACCTTGCCTTGTCGTTCTCCTTGTGAACTGCCTCCAGCCCCTGTTCCTGGAGCAGGTTAGAACTTGTTGCTTTCTCCTCTCTTCTCACCTCTCCTCCCCCAGGAAGCTTGAGGAGCAGTTGTAAGCATGCTGTTGCTTTTCAGGTCTGTATGAGAATGGATCTCACTTAAGGTGTCTATACCCAAGTGTGGATTTTTCAAAACAGCAGCAGCTCTGGGCTGTCTGCTTCTCTGTGTAGCTGGTCAAGAATAAAAAAAGGGTAGGTGTGTTTGTGGCTCTTGCTTAGTTTCCTCACCCTCAATGGCTATCGGTGGCATGAAAACGAAAACTAGAGACTGACTCATCTGCTGTTTGTACTGATCTTCAGGTTTGTCAATTCTTGACCAAAAGGCAAGAAAAAACCAGAAAGAGCAGAGTAGACTGGAGGCAGTCCGTTGGATCAAACAGGATCAAACAATTGTATGCACAAAATCCTGCCATTTGGCCCCCTCATAAACAAGAATATAAAATGCCCATCTAAGAATGCATGGCATTCAGAACATATAAATATGCACATCTCTATGCATCCCATTAGTTTTTGCTAATTCTTTCTCAGCCTATGGGGCTAATGACTAACTCCCGATCAGTAAAATCTTAGTTCCCTGTTGGCAGATTTCCTTTATTACAAGTTCTTCTCTTCCTGTGTGTATCAAAATGATTCCAACACCCCATAATTAGATCTCATGTCAGCCTAATATATGTGAACTTGCCTTATGGATTTAGTCTGCAACCTCATTAGCTCTGAGTCAAGTCAGTCTATTCGCAGATAAGACATTGGATAGACAGGAAACTCTTGGTGCCACATCTTGTTGCAGAACTGGCTTGGTGGCTTGAACATAAAAATACATGGGAAAGCTTCTCCTTGATAAGGACCTTAATCACAGCTGCATCACTAACATTTTACCACTAATCTTTTTACCACCTTTGTAGTCAGAAAACTTTGGCCCAGGAACTATGTTATGAAATTACATACAAATTTCTTGGGAGGCGGGAGATACAGAAGTGGCCTGAACAGCATTCTGATCTCAGACCTCAGCAGGATGACTCTTCACAGAGTCATGACAGAAAGACCATCTCCATGAAGGCTTCACACTCAGACCTGGATGACATTCACCTGGGGAATCCAAATGGTCCTTCATCTCCAGGAGCCTGAAAAAAAAATGCAGCATCTTCCTGAGGAGGCAGTCCATATGCAGTAAATACAGACTTTGTATATGGAGGCAACAGTGGGAAGACTCCAGAACAGATTTGCTCGCCTCCAAGCATAAGAGCTTCTGCTACAAGGAGACTCAGGTCCAGGATTGTTATTGGATTGTTTTTCTCCTGCTGAGCCCTATATTATGCCTTTCCAGTAGCTCCCCTGATTCCCAGGGTAATCTGAAAGATCAAAAAGAGAGAAAGACATGATCATTCTCCAGCTCTGTACTGGCCAAGACAGTTTTGGCTGACAGACTTGGTACAGATGGTCATCAGCTCCTGGACTGCCTGGACTTGATCTCACAGCCTTGCAGCCAGATACTCTGTCGAGACCCAGAGTCACTGCACCTGATGACACTGCTGTTGCTTGGCTGAGTAGCACTGAGAGACACGGATCCCTACATCTGTAGGGATCCTGACACAGTGTAGAAAAACATAGGAGGAAGTATATTTGTCCAAGTGGAGAAAGTTTTCTTTACAGCCAGTCCAAAATTGACTGATCTGACTTTGCTACCAAAGGCATTTCTCTGTATTTAAAACAAGCTCCCTTTGTTCATCTTGGTTTGAACTGATTTGCACATGCCACCTGCTTATTTAATTATTCTTGGTCTTTTCTGAGAGCTCTTGCCCAGCAACCAGAGTCAAAACTTTGGCTTTGTATCCAGAATTAATGTTCCCAAGACTCCTAAAATATCTCTCGGAATATTTCTTATATCACTTTTATATTACCTAATTTTGAAATCCATCTTTCTAACAGCTATCATTTAAACCACAAGGCTGATCTCAACGCTCTCTTCTAAACTTCTCTAAACTCTATCATGTAAACTATTCCTAAAGCCAGGTTAGACACTAGAAGAAAAGACCCTGTAAAAAAATGACAACATCACACTGGGGTCAGCTGACTGGTGACATTCTTTCTTCCAAGACTTAACTCAACTTTCTTTGTCTACTTTAGACATGAACCTAAACCCAAGGTTTGGCCAGAAAACTACTGATTACCACTCCCAAACATAACTTTTATGACTTCAGTCCATGTTCTTTGACTGAAGCTGAAAGAGAATCTAGTTATTTTGGTGCTCTGTTCAACATTTTGGTGACTCCTGTGTTATTCTGATATTTTGGTAAAGGTGGTGCACCTTTAGGAACCTCCTAAGACTGTGTCCAATTTCTGCAGTTTGTTTGCTAGGAACACTCTCACAAATCTGGCGTTTCCAGCTTAGCCATCAACTAGAATGACTGCCTTTTCCTAGTACTTACAGAAGACCTGCAACAGCTTCTGAGAATGTTGTTTCTTTATTTTCACTCAGCTATGTTTAAAGAGATTGAGGCCTTACGCTGGAATAGAAAGTACACTAAGTTGTAAAACACTTAGGGATTGTGAATCAGCTCAGCCTCTGTTTGCACTTTTGCTCTTTTGATTTCTGTGTGGCCACACCAGAATCAACCCAGGTTTTGGCCCTGACTAAGTCTTCAGAGTGATACTCAGTTCTTACGCTGGCCTTTCACAGGAAAAGACCATTTCAATTCCTTCACTTTGGTTTATGTTTGCAGCTTGCTTGTTCTTTAATCTGCAAAATTTGGCTTAGTGCATTGAGAATGATGTCACCAAACAGGAGCCGGAGCTCCAGCTGATCCTTTTGTAAAAAGAGTTTCTGCTTTGGTTTAATTTACGGCAGTTGCTGAATAGCTAGTTTGGTTTACCAGCTATGCTCCATCAGCTATTAATAAAGGTGAATTTCATGAAGGGTATGTTTTGCTTTCTGGCAACAGGACTTACTTTGCTGAGTATAAATGAAAACCTTTTGTTCACCAACAGGATTTCCACTGAATCATTTTCCTGTTGAATGCTAAATATTGGAACGGGTGAAATTTGGAAATGGAATTGGTGATTCCTTTCATTTTCCTTTTCCATTCCTTTTCATTCATGCGAATGAGCCATTACTCAGGTGATGTAATTTGTCAACACTCCCGAAAAGTAGGAGCAGTCGCTTAAGATTGGCCTCATTGCGGTGTTTAAAACAACGCGTGATAGAGCTGCCTATACCGCAGCAGTGAAATCTTCCCCGGGCCCCCATTTCCGAAGTGGGAACTGCACCGCATCCGCTGAGCTGAGCCGAGCTGGGCTGTCAGCTGAGCTCCAGTTCTTGAATAAAGATGGCAGAATCTCACAAAGAGGGAGATGAGGAGGTGGCCTGGGCGATTTTATTGAACGTTATGACATGTAAGTGCCAGAATACCAAAGAGCTTGTTACAGCATAGAAAATCCCCTCTGCTAGCGACTCCATTTGCACTCCAACGCTATTCCGTTGCAGGGCCTATAAAGCAGATTGCTAACAAAAAGGTTATTCAGAGGGTTGCTTTCAATAAACCCAAAGGTAACAAGTATCCACTGAGCAGATGTCATGAGACTGAGCTGCACTCTGGAAAACTGCCGAGATATTTAAAAATAACGCTTTCTTATTAACCTAAGTACAATACTAAAAGTCTTTTAAAATAAAACTTTCCAGATGCCACCTGCATCTGAGATGCTAATGGGATGAATGCCAGTAAGCCCACTAATACTGGAAATGCTCTTAAGGAACAGCTACAACTGATTGTACTGGTACAAACAAATCAAAAACTAATTTGTGTATTCCTGCAGCTGATCTCCAGCCAAAGCAGAGGCAGGAGTCAGGACCAATTCACAGCTGACTAATATTGCCTCATTCTTTGCAGATTTCTGGCATTTAGGTGTAATTAAGATTTATTGTTTGCTAACTCACAGGTCAGAACAAGCACTGCAATATGGATAACTTTTTGTCGACTAGTAAAATGCCTGTTAGGAGGAATCATCAAACCTTCCAAGCAGAACATGACAGAAATAAATAACAGAGTTATCCTCAGCTCATCTGACTGTTGTGACCCCAGCAGGATCAGGAAGGGCTGGGTATAATAGCACCAGTATGTTGGCGAAACCGGCTGCACATGGTGGTATAGAGTACAGATAGCTGAGTTCATGGCAGCATAGGGTATGGTAGGCAAGCTGTAAAAGCTGGTTGGTCTTGCTCCAAGCCAGACTTACCCACCACCACCAGTGCTATTCCCTTGCTTTTCTGGCCCCTGATGCCTTACAGAGGGATGCAGGAGGCAACGCAGGGCTCCCTTCACCTCTGCTAGTCTGACCAGGTAAACAGGGGAAGCGATCCACCACAGCTTGCCATCCTCAAAAAGAGGTGAGAAAGGGATCAGTTACTACCACAGCTTGGCTACAGAGGTGGTAAGGTCATGTAGAAGGACATGAGTTAGACCACCACTGGTCTGTGGCTTCTATCATCAGCAGATTTAATTCATTCATTGCCACTGAGTTGGCAAAAATATACACTAGCTGATGACTGGGACCTAAACACGGTTGGGGCCAGAATCAGCATCAGGGATGGTGAATATCTTCTTTAGGATTTGCATGGAACTTTGATTAGCACAGATAGCAAGAAGTTGAAGCTCAAAGTCCGGCTGATGAGGAATAGTGATCGAATATGCAAAATCACATTCTCATTCTTAGAACGATATTTTATGTTTCTGTGTTTCTTACAGCTAAGAATTTCCAAGTACTTTTTCGGCATTAGTAACTTAAACTTCCTGACACACCTGAGAGTTACCTGTATGTAACTGTCATTGCTTGACAGAGAGGTAAATGGAGGCCCAGGAGATATTGGATTAGATGCCTTTTTTTCTGTGCATCTTAAGCAGTTGTTATTATCTGTGCAAAGAGGAGACAAATGTTATCGCTTTGCTTTTTCAGACTGCCTAACACCTGGGCTTGGAGATGTAATGAAGGAGGTTTGGTGCAAAGAATGAAGCTGGTTTGGTCTCAGGTATCACAGGAACAGCGGAGTAAAGCTGCAAGCAAAGCCTGGCTTTCCTTTGCTCCTGCTGCCAAGCCTGATCGCTAGGGCTAGGACTGCCTTGAATCTTTTGTAGTCATTTACATCCCTGCCAAGAAACCTCTACCAAATCGGGGTTTCTACACCTCCATTCTCTTAATCCTACTCATTCTTTCTTTCACCTCAAATCTGTTCATAAGCTGAGTCCAAACTGCTGAGGAGGGACACAGGACAGGGATAAGGAAAGCTGTACAGATCCACTTCATTTACCCGGCAGTGCCAGCACTGGAAACAAAACTGGCTGCCATACATCCTGGCACCAAAGGATGGAGTAGGAACATATCTGAATGTAATCACTTTCAGTAACTTCAGCAAATAACGAAGGGCTGACTAATACCAGGAGCCTCTCCTACATTTACTGTTCATTTACTGTGTGTGAGCTAGTTCTGAGACGCGCTCGGCAGACGAGAATGCACATCAAATGTTTTGATCTATGGAAGAACATTTTTCCTAATATTTTTTCAAAGATTTTTCTCCTCAACTTTGTAATGTGACTCTGAAGATGGATATGCCATATTTTTAAAGGAGACACTCTGTGTGTGTTTTTTAAGACCTTTTTCGAAGGGGGACGGAGGGTTGCATATTTTTTAACGCTCAAACCCAGATGTTCTTTAGCAGAGAAAAATAGAATAACATACATTAATAGCTTGGAAAACAATGGCAATATTTAATTAACCTTTAGAAATGGCTAATCTGTGAATCTGCACGTGTCAGCTCATCTTTAGAACAGAGTGACTGTGTGTGCCTTTGCCAAAATCAACATGCTTGTTCGGTGGATTTCTTCCACTGGGGATTCACATGAAGAACAAAAAAAGGAAAAAAAAGAAAGAAAAAATAAATTTTTTTCAGTTGTTTGACTTGAAGCATTCATGTGATCCAGATGACCTCGTCAGGGTTGATGTAGCCTGGTGTGCCACAGATCCAAGATCTGCATGTTCAAGGCTTGGCTCTTAGCCCTTAGTCGTTGGACCAGACAGTCTGCAGGTCTTGTGGGACCATTAAAAGCTTCAGTTTAGCAAGGGGGCCGTTACCTCTTCATCACTGACTTTCTCTCTCTCTCTGCCTTTAGCTTGGCTGCCATCAGCGCTTATCTTCAGCAGAGCCTCTACCTGCCGACTCCTCTCCTTTTTGAATCCTTTAAATAGAAATACAGACTGCGGGAGGGAAAAAGGGTTCGTGAATGTTTGGCTCTTTTTGGAGCTCCCCGTTTCCCGTCTGATAGGAGTCCCCCCACTAAAATGGGATGGGCTATATCCCTCCTCCAGCTGGCTCCCAGTGCTGCAAGGTGCAGGCAGGTCGCAGAGTTTCTCAGCATGCAGGAGGGGTATCTGAAGCATAAGGCTCGTGGTGCATACGGGAGGAGTGGCAAGTACACCAGAAGGTGAAGAGATGGCTGGAAGCAACACTAATGCCCCTCCATCTGGAAAGATGAGTGCTGTTTAGTACGTCTGGAAAGCATTATTTCTGCAAATAGCTCAACCTCTTTCAGCTTAGAGGCAGGGATCCCAGCCTGCTGCCAAGCTTAGATCTCCCTGATGGCAATGTGGTAGGGGAGATGGTGAACAAGTGTACTAATGGCATAAAGCAGGGAAAAACAGCATCCAATACATCAGCTTAAGGTACATCAGGCATCTGCCCTTCTCCCAGAAGGCTGCCTGCGACTTCAAATTGCATTAAGACACACTTGTGTTTTATATCATGGGATCAACCCATATGATAAAAGTTTAATTGGGTGGGTGTGAACGGGAATTTAGAAGTCGCTCAACTGATTGTTCCCAGTGATTTAGCTTCACAAGGGAGATATGGGAAAGGATCAGCTCTAATCTACAGATGTCCCTGAATTTTTGTTTGAATTGTAGCCCTGCAAAGATCCAGCTTTACGTGAAGCTCATCTGAAAACAGAGAGGTGCTAGTTCATGTCATTTCAGAACAAATGCCTGACCCAAGCTTGTTCAAAACCTTGATTCAAATTCAGAGACTAGAGGGAATCGCTCAGCAAACCTCACCAGGCCTTTGGCTTTGTAGCAAAATCAAAATCAGTATGTAGGGCTTTTCTCTAAATATTTTTGCATGGATAGAGATGTAGGTGCAAGTTCCAATAAAATACTTGTTTATCTTTTAACCGTATTAAGTCAACAGTCTAAAAATCTATCAGAAATGCACTCCTCGTGAATTGCAAGCAGGACAATTTCCAAACTCCTTCTCATCAGTGTACAGCCTGTTTTCTAATGATATATATTCATGATCAATGTGGGATGCTGTGCGTGGTAATGAACAAGTTGTAATGCAGCTGATGTGTGAGGGTCTTGTGTGTATTCTCATGGGTCACTGTTGACCAGCCATCTGATATGTGCCAAGTTTGGATGAGACACGTGGTGTGCAAAGCTCGTGAAGGATTTCTGGAAAACGTTGCTTTGGTTTATTTACAGCAGATTTGTACCCTGCAAAATGGTTTTTTCCCCCCATGAAATTCAGTAGATGTTCTCATTTGAAAACATAGGTTCAAAATGTATTTTAAAACTCTCTTGGATTGGACTCCAGACCCTGAAATACATTTTTGGAAAAGCAGTCCATTCTCAGGCTTGAAAATAAAGGCACAAACCCCACTTTCTAAGCAGTTCCAGGAGAATTTTGTCACAGTTGTGATGGGTTTGTACATCTTTTCACAGATTTGTGGATGTTTGCCTCAAAAATTTCTTTATGGTCTTTCTTTCCACATCAGTCTTCTGTACTGAATGTGAGCCTATTTTGAAATATTTGTTGAATTTTGTGCGACTTGAAGGACTCCCCATAGCTCATATGCTTAAGTGTATGGAAGACTTCACAGGTCAAGGCTGACCTTTGTTTCCTTTTTAGAGGCTCCAAAATGAGTTCAAAAATTGGCTGTGGTGATTTAAGATAACTGTATAGGCAAACTTGTGCATCCACTGGTAGCATATCATAGTTTTTAATGGAAGAAATCAAAATGCAAGGAATGAGTTTATAACAATAGCAACCACAAAATCTCTATAAGCCCATTTTCCTTGCTTTAAAAAAAGGACTTTACTTTTTCTTTCGACATTCCCTAGGTATTTTCCACAGTTTTCACCAACATTGTTTCAAAACTATTTGCTTGCCAATCTTTTTCTTAGTGAAAGAATAAAAATCTCCATAAGGATTTGGGTTTTTTTCAGGGTTTTTTTGTTTGGTTTTTGTCTTTGTTTTTTTTTTTTACTGTATAAAGTGAAAGGTCTGTGAGCGTTCTGGTAAAATATGATAGAAAATTTCCAATAATAAAGAAAAATGACTGACGCATTTTGTGAAGAATTGTTTTTGGATAAAAAGGGTTCTTTTCAAGTGAAAAGGCATGTCGTGCAAAAAATTCAATTAGTTCTAGTTTCAAGATCCCTATGGGCCATATCCTGGATAGTTATTGAGACAAAGCTCCCATTGAAGTCACTGGGCATACTTCCTGATTAAAGCCTTCAGGACTAGGTCAACTGGGAGTTTTGCCTGAGTAAGCACTTCAGGATTTGAGTGTAAACACAGCCATTGGGGAATAAATGGGTTAATACAGCAGCCTAATACATTCTCTGCGTTTGTAAGCTCTGCTTTATATAAGGGACGTGGATGCTTCTTCCTCTTGGTGAGGATGGCAGACATTTTATTTTCCGCAACCCACTGTGCTGGTGCCCTTTCCTTCGTGTCACCCAAGTGGTGGTGTCTGGTCCTAGTCTTTCCCCGTTCCCCTGCATCTCTCCCCTCTGAGAATGAACCCCCCATGTCAGCGTAAAGGCCAAACCACTTTTTTAATACAGTACCGAGGGAGGAATCCCCCTGCCCCCAGCCAGCCAAGCCCATTCCCCCATCCAGGCTGAGTTAGTCATGTCTGACTTCTCCTATTCACATTATGGCTACCCTTGTTGCTTTTTGGGTTTTGTTTTGCTTCCTTACTGTTGTTGTTTTTCAGCCAAAGCTGTCATTTATCATGAGAACAAGAGCAGCCATGTGTTGATTTTTCTGGATTCCTTTTGGACAGTGTCCCAGTGCTAATGAAGGCCCTTCCAAAGTGCTAAAGAGCTGGTGCCAAAATCAGTTACAGTGAAAACAATAGGGGAGTGGTGCACAGACAGCACATCTAGTGTGTGTGTGCGTGCATGCGTGTGTGAGCGGAGGGAGCACTTACAATTGTGATTTCGGTCCCCCTCCCTTAAGGATAATAAATTCGACTGAACTACGGGGCTCGAATTCACATTTGCTCAGAGGCTGAGACACATTAGAAATAAAAGGCAGTGGAAAAATAGATGGTAGATGTTCACACATTACGTCCTGGCTGGTCTGGATAATAACACAAAAATCAATGTTGTACGTAAGCTGTGACAATGATGATGAAGCTTCTGCAAGAGTTATAGGACCTTGAAATTCAGGGCTTTATCTCTGCTTGTGGGTCATTTATCTAAAAACTTTTTTTTTAACCGCTCCTGAAAATGCTTTTTTTTTTTTTTTAATTACACTTTTAAAAACCTGAACTATTCTGCTTCTCAGACTTTATAAGCTGCTACGTTTACAACGCATGATAGGTCTTACAATACCAGGCAGCAGTTATTGCATGCTGTACTGTTAAAGTGCAGAACAGCGATGGAAACACACTTCCTGAGACCACGAAGGTGAGCGCAACCGAGACAGAAACCCGCAGAAGGTGCACAAATCTCCGCAAACTACCTACAGAACTGCCGTCCAAACCTGAATTAAAGGCTAAATACAGGCGGTCACAGCACAGGTGCTGTGAGAATTTTCGCCTCGTAGGAAGTGCACAGTCACTGCGTTTTCCTGTTATTATTCATCCTGGAGGATTTATGCATTTTATGAATTAAAACACTCGGCAATTTTGCAGCCCAAGCGAGCGCTTTCCCCCAGCCCAGTTTCTAGCCTTGTGCTCCACCTGCCGGCTACCG
>NW_009203840.1:0-6237 GCF_000690835.1 Fulmarus glacialis
GACAGCCCCACGGCCCGGCCCGCTCCCTCCATGGCAGCACCGCAGGGCAGGGACCACTTCAGGAGCAGCGCGGCTGCCTCTCTTTGTGTCTGTGGGCCTATGTCAGGTGCTGCTGTGCTCAGCTCTTGGTTACGGTGCTCAGCTATTGATTATGACTACGTATTTGTTAATTTCTGTGCAAAAATTGCAAGAAACTAACTTTAATTTGTAAGGGTTATTAGGTACTGGTAGAGCAAGTTGTTCAGGGGAGCGTACACCTTTCAGAAGTGCGGAAAGCGGCATTTTGGTTCATGCTGGTGTGGCTTGTGTCCCTGGACTTGGCAAAAGCTAGTGGCAGTTACCTTCAGGCACCATAATTAATTTCTTCTTTAGGCTGGAGTAATGAGCAGAAGCAGGTTTTGCTATAAAATCATCCAGCATTTACTGCTACCGCTCCCCCGCCATCTTCTGTGTGAGATCTAAGGAAGAGATCCAGTTTGTCTCCTGTTGGTAATCGTGGCTTCTTGGCAGCAATAAGTACAGAGAGACACAGCTTTGGGTCTAAAAGTAAGCAGATGGAGGTATTATGAGAAATTGTGTGTGCTTGAGTGGAGTATTTTAGTTAAATTTAACTTTGCCATCTTTATGTCAAAATGCAACCGAGTTTCTGTATTTCCTGGTCTTCAGAGAGCAAATTCAGCAGAACTCGGCTGTCATGGAAGGACAAGTGATATCCTAGGGCAACCTTCATACTGGATTAACAAGTGCTATTTTGATATCTCATTTTGTGTTTAAAAAAGCAGGCTTCTAAAAGGATTTGTCATGCACTTGTAACTTTGTTTTTAATACAGTCACCCATGTCTTCTCTACTTCACTGTAGTGCCAAATAAGCAATGGTCTAATCTCTTCAGTCAAAAGTAATGTGAACAGTCACCATCTGAGTCACCTCACATTGATAAGAATTTAAATGTCTTGAAAGCAAGTAATGCTGGGTTTTGTTTGTTTAAAAATATAGCGCTTATTCCACCTGTTTCACTGGCAGTGCAAAAGCTAGAAACCCGTGGTCTGAACGCTAATTGTAAATGTTAGGGGAAATAGGAATGAGTCATGTTATAAAGCTGATAACTTATGTTGGTGTGCGTAGGATGGGGAAAATGCGTCTGCTGAGGAAAACGCCGAAGATGTAGAGGCTCCATCTTCATCCAGAAAAGCATCTGGGAAATCCCAAAGTCAGGATGAAACTGATGGTAAATGTTAACGTAATAATTTCAGTGAAAAATGTACTTAAAAGGTCATTGAAAGCATTTGCTCTTTGCTAGCTGACTTTCTATAAATACCTGGCTGCTTCTTTTGAACCTGTGGGTATTGAAGTGCATTGTTAGAATGTATAGCTCTGTAGGATGTTCCGAGTTACAGCCTGGGTTTTAACTTTTTTCAATGTTTTTAAGGGGCTGGATCTGGCCAATTGGCCATCTTTTTCTGGGAAACCCTCCCCTCCTGGCTTCTTAACCACGTGGTCTTAATTATTTACTCTCTCTAAAGTTACAAATAATTTGAAGTTTTTAACTTATCTCAAAAAGTCTTCCACCTGTTTTGTTTTGGCTTTTTTCCTGTTCATCTCTTTGCTAGTCTTTTGCTGAGACTTGAATGTTTCAGACTATTTGATTCTACTGTGTGTGTTGCCGCCTTCCCCTTGTCATCCAAAGTGAAATAAAATAGCTAAAAAGAGGAGTTTCTTTTTTTCTCTGTCTTTGTGTTTTTTCTCCAGCTCAGTTATCCTGTTTAGAGTGCCTATTTATTTCTCTCCTTATTTTCTGCTGGATATACCTAGCTACAGATTCCCTGGCTGGCTTTCTTTGTGCATTTACTGGGATGGTGGTATCTCCTTAGGTGCCGTAGCAAAATAAGCTTAACTTCCTTGGGGTTCCTACATAGTGAAAGGACTTGCAGGAAGTGGTAGGAGCAGCATTTCTCTCTTTAGTTTGCATCAGTGCTTGTTGATCCCGTGCCTCAGGTTCTGGATTTGAGCTTGGGATTTAGAGTGCTGCAGTCTGTTTCAGACACCTACTCTTCAGAAGCTGTACTCCATGCACCAGTCAGGGCATATTCTGGTGGGATTGCCAATGCTGTGAGATAGCAAAGTGCAATTTTTGATCTCTTTGTGTTGGTTCTTAGACTCCTCTTGCTACTTTCACTGCAAATTCTCATCATTCTGTTTGGGTTTTTTTTTTTCTTTTCTTAAACTTCAAAAATAGGCCTTAAATTGTCTCACCTAAACTGTGTGTCAGTGGTGCCTCGTTTTTGAAAGTATGGCCAGACCTCATCCTGGAAGGACAGAAAATGAACACTGGAAGTGTGGTTGGAGTCAGATATCTGTGGTTCCTTATTGACCCCTTCTTTTTGCTGATGTCTCTGAAATACTTCCAAGCTGCTCTTTTCTGCTCCGTATTCTACCCAGTCTGTTACATGTTTTGTCATGCACGTCATCTTTGTCTAAGAAAAAACATATCCTGATAGATTTGTGTGATAGTGTTACTTCCGCTCTTACTACAGAGAACACAGAAGTCTCAAGAGCAATCAGAATCAAGGAAGCATTGATAATATTTATTACTATTTCAAGAGTTGCTATTAGAATCAGACTTAGGATATGCAGAAGAAAAATGTTAGAACAGGTCATTGTTAAAATCACTTTTGATACACAAATCTTCAGAGCTAATCTGCTACCATCTTCAGATGATTCCTGCAGCCAAGGAGACTGAAATAAAAGAGAAATTAAATTAATAATTTTTTTTCAGATAGGGGGGAAGAAAAGTCTTGATTTTTAGATGCTTAATATCCAAGTCAGAATAAAAATAACCAAATATATCCAAGTCAGAAAAAAAAAAAACCACAACAAAAAAATAACCATAAACTCAGGTGTAGTATCCAGTTCCCTCTTGTGTGTAGGCAATACATGATAGATCTATTTTTCAGTCCCAACTTGATACTGTGGTTATTCTTTTATCAAATTTTTAGTTGCCCAATCCCCCAGCTGAAACCTTTGACACTACATACTTTGATATTTTGCATAGGCATAGGCTTGTGGGTGGTTATAACCCTGGGCTGACTCAGTAATGAAAAGTTGTAATTAAAAATTGTGAAATTTTTTAAAATTACGTGCTTTAAGCATATTTATTTTGGATAGATAGCATCATATTCTTATTTATTTTAAAGAATTTTGTTATTTCTTTTTCTGGAGAAATGTGAATAATCTAGATTTTGCATTTACACACGTTAAAAGGTACTTATTGTCATGGATAGAATGGTTACAAGATCTTGTTTTAAATTACTTCTAAAAATTGGTTGCTGCATTGTTGTTTAGTATAATTGTCTGCTCACCTAGCCTCTTCAGCTGAAAAGCCAGTTCAGTGCTTGAAAATTGCTTAATATGCTTCTCTTGTATGGATTGAGAAAAATGTTGAATAAACTGTTGCTTTGTTCTGTGTGTTCCTCCATGCTTTAATTTCAAATATCCAAAAAATGTTAGAGGGTGGGGTATACTAAGCACTGGTGATGAATAATGCAGGGTTTTAAGACCAAAGAGGTTGTTAATAGTTTTTCTGCATTTCTGCAGGCCTTTTGCTTATAGAATGGCTGTTTCAAGTGGGCCACTAATTATGAAGAATTCCATTTTCTCTGCACTTGTCTTGATAAGCAGCATGTACTCTTGATTATATCATAAGCCTTTTTTGCTTCTTTCTCTACCAGGAGAAACTTCAGATGGCGTCAGTAAATCTGTTCATCGGGTCTTTGCGTCCATGCTTGGGGAAAATGAAGAGGAGGAGGAGGACGAAGAGGAAGAGGAAGAAGAAGAAGAGGAAGAAGAAACTACTGAGCAACCCACAGCTGGAGATGTTTTTGTGTTAGAGATGGTACTTAATCGAGAGACCAAGAAAATGATGAAAGCAAGTATTTAAACTTCCATGTAACTTCCCTGTATCTCTTGAAGCATAGTGCATAAATGCCAGTTTGTGTGATTTTAGCTACTTGCTGAGAAACTTGCCTGAAAACAATTCCGGGTAGGATACTTCTGCTTACGTTGGTGTCGCCTGTCTTTGTTTTTTAAAAAATTACTGTAGATTACTGTTTGAAAACTTTCAAAAATAATGAAGTGAGTTTTTCCAGTGTCTGTATTGTGCTTGTATTAGATATCAGAGTTACTCTGTCAGTTATGAAAATTAGCAGATATTTTGGTCAGTCATTTTAATACCGCTAACACTTAAATAACTGTTATTAGGTTGTGTTAAGCGCAAGCGTGACTGATATCTCCTGAATTTGGGCACAACTGAATCCTTGGTAGAAATAATACCCCTTTTCCATTTAGGAGAAGAGACCTCGCAGCAAACTTCCTCGTGCCTTGAGGGGTTTGATGGGAGAGGCCAATATCAAGTTTGCTCGAGGAGAACGTGAGGAGGCTATTCTAATGTGCATGGAAATAATTCGACAAGGTATGTTAGAATCATAAAACTTTTTGGCTTTAAGGATGGGGTGAATGGGGTGAAATTGCCATGTGCATCAGGAAAATTCAGTGTGGCTTCACTGATGATGAAAATACTCAGTACAAGGAAAGTCACTGTATAAGTAGTGTGGAATTAAGAATATGTAGTGCATTTCCTTTGTTGTTTTGCTTATAAAAAGAAACTAGGACTCTAATTCTGCAGAGGCCTGGGCCTTTGCTTAGCTTTACACAGTTTGCTTTTATTGTCGTTGTAGAACCAAGATATAAACATCAGCATGACTTACAATGTAGAATAATGCTATAAATGGTGGTTGTTAGATTCAGTCAGGCTGTTTAATAATTTATAAAAAGGAATTGGAGGCTTGTCTGCAAGTTTTTTCTGAATTTAAACAGAGCAGTGTTGATACTTCATATAATTCTGATATCTGTTGTTTGCAGAAAGGCAAGTTATTTGTTGTCAAGGTGGTTTTAAAACAATAGTTCTTAATCATTCCTGTTGTCTTTCCACAGCTCCTCTTGCTCATGAGCCATTTTCCACTCTTGCCATGATCTATGAAGACCAGGGTGATATGGAGAAGTCATTGCAGTTTGAACTGATTGCAGCTCACTTAAATCCTAGTGATACCGAGGAATGGGTTAGGCTAGCAGAAATGTCACTGGAACAGGACAATATTAAACAGGCTGTTTTTTGCTACACAAAAGGTAGCGTAGCAACCATTTTAATAGTTTAAAATAAATGTTAGGTGCTAATGGCAATCATTTTGTTTTCTTGGGCTTTCTAATTTAGTTTGCTGCAGTTTGCTAGGATTCTGGTACCTCTGTCTGGACTTTGGTAAAAGATTAATGAATCTTTAATATAGGATGTCCTTTTCTCACAAAAACCTTGTGCGTGTCCGTTAACATTCATCTGGTCAGGGAAACGAATGTGAAATCATTGTTGCCTTTTCCTAAACTAGGCTAGTAATGTGCTTTTTCTTGTAGCTCTGAAATATGACCCAACCAATGTGCGTTATCTATGGGAGAGATCAAGCCTGTATGAACAGCTGGGGGAACATAAGATGGCTATGGATGGCTACAGGCGTATTTTGAATCTCCTGTCTCCCTCGGATGGAGAGCGCTTCATGCAGTTGGCTAGAGACATGGCAAAGTAAGTTGGATTTAAAAATATTGTGATTTGGTTTTCTGGAGTTTCTCAAAAGGTGGTATTAATAAGCTCTGCAGCTGATCCACGCTGGGTATGTAGCTGAAATCAAGGAATGCAGGTGTTTCTGCTGGGGGTGACCCCCACACAAGCATGCACCCCCCAACTACTGTGATGTTTCCAAAGCCTGACATGTGTGAATTATCCTGTGTAGGATCAATGCATCATCTTAGAAGTGTTACATTCTCTTAGAGTAAGACAATAAAATGCAAATACTGATTACTAGAAAAATGCCAATGGTGTACAATTATATACAAATGCAGTACATTTTTAATCTGTATAATATCACTAGAGACCTGAAAACTTGTTGCCAGCAAATCTGAATGAAACACAGTGTTCAGTCTGAAATACAAACCGTCTGCAAAAGAATATAGTTTATATGTCATTTGTGATTTTTTTCTGGAGCAAGTAGAAATCTGCCTCCTCCCCTTTCTGCTCATGAGAGCAGATCAAGTCATAGAAGCTTGCCTGAGGCAGGGAAGGCTTGTGGTTAAAGTGTGTAGCTTTCTTACCGTGGTTTTTAGTAAGTTGTTTAAATACTTTAGGCCAACTGTATGAG
>NW_009203841.1:0-450 GCF_000690835.1 Fulmarus glacialis
ATACAGGTGTGTTGCTGCACATACAGACTACACACACAGGTTGCACATACAGAGCTGATGCGCGTCCCTGCTCTCCTGCGGTGCACGCGTGCAGATTTTGACACACGCCTGTTCCGATGCACACAAACACACTCTCTGTTTCTTATATATGCAAAAATAGCTCACTTTGCAAATGCAGAGCGCATTTATGCCCTTGCACGAATGTATTTGAACGTGTTCACGTACACACACGCTCTGCCACACGTGCACACGCCTGCCGGCACCGTTGTCCACTTGCTCACGTATGTTTGCTCACGTATGTCCTTGCACGCACATGCTGGCACGACCGTATACACTAACAAACCCACAGGCACGCAGCCGGGATCCTCCCCGGAGCGGTGACCCACGGAGGGAAGCAAGGTGCATCCGCGTGCGCTCGCAGGCGTGTGCGAGCCCTGCCAAGGGCAGGGG
>NW_009203842.1:0-374 GCF_000690835.1 Fulmarus glacialis
ACCCGCAGAGTGCCGGATTTGGGGAATAAAGCCCTTGTGCGGGCCCTGGCCTGGTCTGGCCCCAGCGCCGGGCTGCTTTTGGGTGCAGGCACCCTGCCTACAATCCCTGCAGGGCCCTGGGACCACCGTGCCCTGAGCACACCAAGGGATGTGACTCGATTCATGCGGAGCATCTGATCCTGCACGTTGGTGCACCAGCACCCCTCAAACGCGGTGTTTTCACCCAAAGTGCGAAGAGCCAGCGCATAAGCTGGGTCCCTTCGCTGTTGTCGTGGCCGAGGGCTGTCTGCACACTGTGCCACTGCCCTCGCCGGTCAAGGCAGCAAGGCGGCAGGAGGCAAAGCCGTGCAGGGAGGCATGGGCGAGCATGGCCC
>NW_009203842.1:493-1121 GCF_000690835.1 Fulmarus glacialis
TCTGTGGGGCCGCCCCCTGGGCGGGCCTCTGCCTGCCTGTGGCCGCGGGTGCTGGGCAGACACAGGGGCGCAGGCACCTGCCCGCGGGGAGCGCACAGCACGGGTGGAGTGAGCGAGGCGGGCAGGTGTGTTGGGAGCAGTTAAACAGCAGATTTCTGGTCCCCGGTGCCCAAAGGACATCTGCACACCCCGGGACCGTCCCGTGACGCCTGGCTGGGTGCTCGGGCAGCGGCTGCTCCCTGGCACTTCCTTCCCCTCTCACCGTGGGGTTTCCTGAGGTAGTGTGTGATCCCTCTGGCCCCATGCAAGGATGCTCGAGCCCCTGCCCCAGACTTGGGGCTGCTGCGAGGTCTGGGTCTCGTGGACCTAGCCAGTGACCACTGCTCCGTGCTGAACCTGACCGGGGACCTGCCCAGCCTTCCCTGGAGAGGAGTAGGGGGCCGGATAGAATAGAGCAGGATGGCTCTAGTTGGGAGGGACCTGCAGCCATCACCTAGTCCAACTGCTTCACCGCTCCAGGGCTGACCAAACGTTAAAGCACATTATTAAGGGCGTTGTCCAAATATCTCTTAAACACTGACAGGCATGGGGCATAATATAATTTTATTTATTATGATTCTGTTTATAT
>NW_009203842.1:1405-2146 GCF_000690835.1 Fulmarus glacialis
GCGTGGTGTGGCCGAGCCAGTGACCACGGCTCCGTGCTGATCCTGACCGGGGACCTGCCCAGCCTTCCCTGGAGAGGAGTAGGGGGCCGGATAGAATAGAGCAGGATGGCTCTAGTTGGGAGGGACCTGCAGCCATCACCTAGTCCAACTGCTTCACCGCTCCAGGGCTGACCAAACGTTAAAGCACATTATTAAGGGCGTTGTCCAAAAGGCTCTTAAGCCCTGGCAGGCGTGACCTGGAGGCACTGCTCTGTCTGAGCTAGCAGCTCTGATGAAGGCAGTGCAGCACATACCCCCCCCCAGCCCTGTTTTTCCTGGGGAGGTAGAGGCGGAGAGGACTGTTGTCCCGTGTCCTTAATGCAAGAGCCAGGGCTGCGCAGTCCCATAGCGAGGCAGAAAGCTGCAGGCATGGGGCGATGAGGCTGTGGGGCTCGTGTCAGAAGTTGCTGGGGCTCAGAAGCGACAGTATCGGGGGGGGACGGTTCAGCCTGGGCTGTTGAGTGCTTCTGTATGGCCTCTGGCCCGGGAGGTCCTACAGCTGGATCTCTGGGGGCCGCTGTGGGGAGGGTCCTTCTGCCCTTCTGGGTGGGCAGAGTGGGCGCTGCTCCGTGATGGGGAGGGGAACGTCCTGGTGCTCCTGGCTGGGGCAGCACTATCCCGAGGCCCTGACTGGCGTTCTGACCCTGCAGATCCCGCAGTGGTGCGCGGAGTACGCCCTCTCCCTGCAGTTCGCCCACGGCC
>NW_009203843.1:0-1365 GCF_000690835.1 Fulmarus glacialis
GGACTATAGCGTGGTCTCACTGCCCATGTCCCGAGGTGGTTTTTCGGTGTCGGTGTCCTCGTAGTCCGACTCCATCTCTATCTTCACCTGGGGCACGGCGCAGATGGGGTTTCGGGAATAGTTAAATGCGGGAGAAGACGGGCACGAAATCTTCAGGTTAAGCGTAATACTGAGGAGGAGGAGGAGAATGGGAAGTGAGCATCTGGGCATGGGTACCTGCATCCCAAAACCACCCCAGCACCCCCAGCAAAGGGCTCCGGATGATGCTACCACCAGTAAAAAATTGAGAAAAATATGGTATTTTTGCCTTAAATATGGACAATCTGCAGAATTTGCAGCTGCAGGTGGAGAATAATCCCAAGCTTTCAGGATTCAGATGTACATCCCAATCCTAAAAATCCCTGCGGCTGTTACCCAGCGGCATTTTTATTGCTACAAACCCTCTCGTGCCAGGCTCGGGATGCGTCATCCCCCGCAGCCCCGCTCCCATCAACCCGGTAGCCGGGGTCAGCAAACGAAAACACCCAAAATACAGAGGGATGCTGCAAAAATATACTCAGATATTTTAGAAATGCCCGAGGATGATGGCAACCAGCTCGAGCGAGTGATGCTCAGCCGAGAGCATCGGCCGGTGACCCCGAAAATGTTTCCCATGGCGGGTGCTGGTCCCCCGGGGACGGGGGAGCGGGTGGGGGAGCCCGTTCGGTGCCGTTTACCTGCGATCCAGGTCTGAACCGTTCGGGGAGGAATCAGAACGCAAAGCTCCAGGTGGAGGACCTCTTTCCTGGGGGGGACACAGAGGTGAAATGCTTGCCCGGTGAGGAAGGAGCCCCCCAAAAAACCATTCATCCTCCCCCTCCAACCTGCTACTGGGTCCAGCATCCTCCGGCTGGTGGGAGGAGGAGAAAAGCTCCCGAAAAATGCTGATTTTTGGGGTGATTAGAGAAAGAAAAAGACCCCACCAGCCCTTGCTAGCAGCAGCTTGAGGACAGAGTCAATGAATTTTTGCATTAAAACTTGCTGATATCGTGATGCAACCTGGTGCCGAACTGGAATAAACTCACCCAGATTTATTCTGAATTTTTTTGGTCATGGCTGGTTTTGCACCAGCTCACGTGTGATGTTTCGGGCAGAAGGTTGAGCCAAATTGAACACATCTGCTCTTTCGCAGCCGGGATAATGCCGCCACAAGCTCTGCATCCCCTGCTTTTGAGGGCTCAAAACCTTTCCAAATATACATGTTTTTTTAAAATCTCCATCATCATCGGCTCAGGGGGGAGACCCAGGAGAATCCTGGCTTCCCAGCCAACTGGAATACAAAATTATTAGCAGCACAGAGCCTGCAGCATCCTCTCAAAACTGCTA
>NW_009203843.1:1390-3912 GCF_000690835.1 Fulmarus glacialis
AGAATCCTGCCTGTCCAGCCCCCTGGAATACAAAATTATTAGCAGCCCCGAGCCTGCTGCATCCTCTCAAACCTGCTTTAAATACAGGAAACCCTCCTCCCCGCTTCGGCGGGACGGATCCAGGCTGCGTCTTTTAGCGGGGTTAGTGCCATCGGTGGCCGAGCGGATCCCGTTGCGGGAGGGTTAGGAAGCGGTAGGGAATGCGAGAGAGGCTCCTGAGCTCTTTACTTACGGCTGAGGCAATGGGGACCCCCGTTTCGGGGCTGCGATGGCAGGGGCTCCATGGGGATCTTAATGACTGAGGGAGGTGGGAACTGGGGAAGAAAGTGGGGAAATTCGGTGAAGGCAGCGCCTGGGTGGGCTCCGAGACCACCTGGAGCACCCAAAGGGACCCAAATCCTCCAGAGGTGGGTGCATGAGGAGGAGGAAGAGGAGGCTTTGCCTTCCTCTTCCCAAATAAACTCTCAGCCCTTCTGCCCGGGGAAGGGTCTGCAGCAGGGGGTTGCATGGGTTAACGATGCTTTGCCACCATACGATGGGTGCCGTACCCTCAGCCGTGGGATTTTGGCTCTTTTCCCTAAGGATTTCATTTTTGCCACGATTTTCCAGCTTTCTGGACACTTTAAGCATCCCCTGGAGCCTCCGGCCAGCCCTTTAAGCATCACTTAAAGCCCCTCAATCAGCCAGTCCTACATACACAGTGAAACCCCTCCATGAGTCAAAGACCTTCATCCCAAACCCACCGACCTGGAGGTTTCGGTGAGACCTTTCCCTCCCCAGCCAGTCCGAGATGCCCCCCCGGCCATAGGAGTCCCCCACCCACCCCGCACGCACCTCCTCATCGCTGCTGCTATCTCCTTTGTTGCCCTTTTTCTTCTTCTTCTTGTCATCCTCCTTCTTCTTCTCCTTCTCGGGGATGATGTTGTCAATCCAGGCCAGGTCGTGTTGGGAGAAGACAAAATCCAGCAGCCGCCTCACCAGGATCAAGGCTAAAATCTAGGAGGGGAGAGACGCAAGAGCGGGATCTGCAAGAGCATCTCTCATCCCAAGACCTGGGGAACACCACGGGACCCAAATTTCCTTAAATCTCAAAAAAAAAAAAATCTTCTAAACGAGGTTGCAATAGCAGCCCGGGGGATGACCCTACCATGACGGGGAAGATGATAGCGGCCACGGTGGATTTGAGGATCCAGAGGACGGCCAGGCAGACGATCTGCACCAGCGTGAAGAGGTGGATGCGGCGCAGCGGCACGTGCCGGAGGAAGACGTAGTCGGGTTGGTGCTTGGCCGGCATGAGGAAGAGCTTGCAGCGTTCCCAAAACTGCGGTGGGATGAAGGCCGTTGTTAGCCCTTGGCCCCGTTCCCCAGGCTCCCAGGTTGCCCAGATAAACCCTCTTTTAGTCACTGAAATGGGGAATTTGGGGCTTTTTGACGTTTCTCAGAGGGTTTTGGATATCCACGCAGCTGGAAATGTTGGATGCATGCAAATTTTGGGGTCAAAATCCCCCTTTTTGCCCCAGCGTAGGACCCCTTCATGGCCATGAAGGAGGAAGAGGAGGAGCGCTTACCTGGATGCCGTTCAGCGATGCGACACCCATGTACAGAAAGACGCCGTACAGCACCGGCATGGGGATGTACTGGGGACATGGAAAAAACACAGCGCTTACCCCAAGGAAGGCGGCAGCTCATTCCCAGGGACAGGGACCAACTCTGGGGGCCATGGAGGGGGGGAAATCCAGCTTTTGGGGGAAAATTCAGCTTTTTCTTCCCAGGTCTCCAAATATCTGCAGGGAGGGAGCGGGGGTGGGGGAATGGGAACGTTTTACCTTCAGGATAGGAGCCAGGAAGACGGAAATCCCCGTCAGCACAAAGACGATGATGCCCGTCACTCTCTGCTCCCTGGAACGGTGAGAGAAGCAGGATGAGGCCGTGCTGGCTGGACACGCTACTGCGTCTGGATTCCCCCCCCACACCCCGAGGAAGAGCATGGCTGAGCCTTCCTCACCTGACACCCAGGAATTGGGGCTGCTCCCCCGGGGCGCTGGTCTCCGTCTCCATCTTCAAGCTGTCGATGTGGGCGATGGAGATGACAGTGGCCGCCACGTACCAGGGCAGCCCCATGAAGGAGCAGACGGCCATGAGGATGCCCACCCAGAACAGGTCCAGGTGGTAGCCCGCTGCTTTCTGCAACACAGCACCCAGCAGGGTCGCGGGGGGGCAATGCGGCTCGTGAAGCTCTTCCTATATTCACCCCAGAGCCCAGCAAGGTGAGGTTTCTCCCGGAACGCACCCTGCAACCCCGCAATGCACCCCCTGAAGCATCCTGCATCGCCATGGTGCGTTCCATGCGGCTATGGTGCACCCTGCGTCACCGTGATGCACCCTGCATCGCCCTGAAGCATCCTGCATCGCCATGGTGCATCCCACGTGGCTATGGTGCACCCTGCATCGCCCTGAGGCACCCCACATTGCTATGGTGCACCCTGCATCCCCCCAGTACACCCATCGTTCCTGTACCGCCC
>NW_009203843.1:3927-4815 GCF_000690835.1 Fulmarus glacialis
TGCCATAGTGCACCCTGCATCGCCATGGTGCACCTCGCATCACCCTGAAGCACCCTGTATCGCCGCAGAGCACCTTGCATCACCCTGATGCACCCTGCATTGCCCTGGTGCACCCCGCATCACCCCACATCACCCTGAAGCACCCTGCACACCCTCATGCACCCCACATTGCCACGCTGCACCCTGCATCACCCCACATCATCCTGAAGCACCCCGCATCACCCTGATGCACTCCACTTTGCCACGGTACACCCTGCATCCCCCACAGTGCACGCTGCACCACCAATCATTGCTGCAGTGCACCCCACATTGCGCTGATGCACCCCGTATTGCCATAGTGCACCCCACATTGCCACGGTGCACCCCACATCCCCCTGAAGCACCCTGCATTGCTCTTACACACACTGTGTCACCCTGATGCACCCCACATTGCCACAGTGCACCCTGCATCCCCCCACTGCACCCTGCGCTGCTGCAGCGCACCCCACAGCACCCCACTACCTACAGCATCGGGTGAATTTAACACCCCAGAGGCTTTGTCACCCCAAAAATACAGCTTGCAAAGGAAAGAGCGAGCTCCTGCTTTGCACAGCACGCCAAACTGGGGCAACCCCCCCCTTGCCTTGCAGCAGCACCCGATCCGCACCCCAAAAGCGGGTGCTCGCGGGGACGCCGGCGGGACCCGGCGTTGGGCCCCGTAGCAGGGGGCCAGGCCCGGCTCACCCGCAGCTTGTGCTCCTTCCTGTTGACGATGACGGCCGTGATCTGCTGGTCCATGAAGATGAGGATGGTGACGAGGAGGGCGGGCAGGGCGCTCGCCAGGTAAACCCACCACGGGTTCTTCCCGAAGGGAAACACGAACCACCCTCGGTCCAGACGGGTGGGCTG
>NW_009203843.1:4901-5188 GCF_000690835.1 Fulmarus glacialis
CCCCACATCAGCCCTGAACCCCGTTTTCCTCTGAGCATCATCCTATCCCATATCCATCCCTGAATCCCACCACCACGCAGCGGTACCCAAACCACCCCCAGCATCCACATGCCTCAACCCCAAATTTTCCTCGGATGCTCGTTGGGACTCTCCACCGCACCGACAGCGATACCCCGGATGGGGTGGGGGGGAAGAGAAATTTTTGGCAATGCTTTCGGAAAGGGATTTTATTGCTTTTTTTTTTTTTTTTTTTTACCTTAAAATAAGTAGGCACTTGGGCATTTGGG
>NW_009203843.1:5210-17667 GCF_000690835.1 Fulmarus glacialis
CCGAAAAGCACATCCAGCCCCACAAACATTAGTATGGACATAAAGATAGAGAAATCGCTAATAAGTTTACGCAGCTGCCGGGAGCGAGAAAAGAGAAAGGGGGGAAAAAAAACAACAAAAAAAGGAAGGAAAAAAAGTCACAGAATTAGAATATTCCCCCAGAAAAAGACAAAGTAGCTTTTAAGAAGGTGCCCGGACATCGCAGGAGCCCTGATTTTCCCCGAAAACCGGTGAGGAGCTGGAAAGAGAGCGCAGGCGGAGAGGTGAGGGGTCCCCCCCAGTGCGGCCGAACCTTGATGATAGTGGGGATATGGAGCTTAGGGGTGTCCAGTCCGAAACAGGCATCCACTCCGCAGAAGAGCAGGATGGAGAAGACATTGGAAAAATCAGCAATGAAAGCCCTGACCTGGAGGCGAGACAGGGAAACGGGGGTGGAACAGGTAATTAATGGGATGGAGAGGTTAATCGATGGGATGGAGAGGTTTGCTCCCACTTTGGCATCCTTACCCTGGGGCTTTCCAGCTCCACTCACCCATGGGTAACCCGGCTATAACCCATAAAACGCAGATTTTTTTCCCCTTTGCATCGCAAGGTGATGGGTTATTCCGCATGCGAGAGCCAAATCAGCGGCTAAAAGCTCAGGGAGGATTCTTCTAATTGCTACCAACTTCTAGAAATACAGATTTATTTTCCTGGAGCTCTTTGCATCCAGCAAAGAGACCGACAGCTCCTGTTTTTCCTACATTTTGGAAAAGAGGAGGATAAAACCCGGCGCTTTCCTTACCTTGGTGGGGAAATAGCGGCTGAATTTGAATTTTTTCAGGGTCAAGGTCATGGAGTAGGTCCCGAAGAAGAGGATGAAGGACATAAGGGCCAGGTCGGGTACGAATTTACAGGATTTCCCCACTAAGCTGCCGCCGTATTTGAGACACTCCAGGATTCCCCCACTAAGCTGCCGCCGTATTTGAGACACTCCTTCTTACTCAGCTGAGTCCAGTCCAGAGCTGTTAGGTTAATAGCATTGTACTGGGGAGAAACCCCCCCGCAAAAAGCAAAATTAGCATTTGAAGTAATTGCAGCATGCAAGGAAAAGGGTATTTCCTTGCCAAAAAAAGCAAAATTCACATTGTAAGGAATTGCAGTGTGCAAGGAAAGAGGTATTTCCCCACCAAAAAAAGCAAAATTAGCAGTTTAAGTAATTGCAGCGTGCAAGGAAAGGGGTATTTCCCAGGGCTGCCGCCGCTGGGAGCCCCATAACCATTGGAAAACCCCGGAGCTGCTATTAATTTGGGCAAAAAAGCGGGGATTTGGTGCCGCCGAGCCCAACCGTGAGCCCAAATCAACGCAAATCCCGCGTTTCCCTCACTCCAAGCTGGCGCACATCACTCCCCGGGTGCAAAAGTCCCTGGGATTTGCCCTCCCTTGTCCCAAATTTCCCACCGGGATGAGCAAACCCGCTTACCAGAGAAACGTTAGTGGTGTTTGGTGCCACTGGAGCTGAAGCATCGAACAAGGTCGCGTTGGCTGCGGGAAAGGAGTTTGTTATTGAGGTTTTTGGCTAATATCGAGGTTTCGGTATTAAAAGCAGCCGGGCTTCACCTGGAGAGGCACGGCTGAGCCCGGCCGGCGTAAAAGCAAACGCGGGGTCGAGCACATCCTCCGAGAGCCGCACGGGGATCAGCATCCCGAAGGCGGACCAGGATTTGGGGAGAAAACCCCCCATTCCTAACCCGCAGCAACTTCTCCCTGATTAATCCCACGCGCCGGTGGAGAACACGGCTCTTCCTTCGGCGGCTTCTCCCTCCGGGGCTGGCAAGTGCCGGGGGGGGAGGTATTTTTAAGGAGCTTCCCAGCTCCTAAAATCTTTCGGAGCTTCCCAGGGAAGCCGCCGGCAGTGGGGTTGAGCATCCCGACACCTGCGTCTTAAAACCATGGGGGTAGAAGACTGAAAAAGCAGCCTGTTGTTTTTGGAAAGGCGGCACCCAATCATGCCCAAATTGGTTTTTTTGTTGGGTTTTTGGGGTTTTTTTTTAATATTTTAGGGGTGTTTTGGTGTCTCACTGCAAAAAAAACATCCTTTCTAGCCCCCGGCACCTTCTCCTCCAGTGCAAAAAGCGGCTCCGCTCGGCTCTTCGGGCGACGCAGCTCCGCGGCTTCAGGAGCACCCATATTCTTTATGGGTGCCCCTAAGCGGGGTCCGGGACCGCTCTGCCCCCCCTCTTCCCTCCGGTCCATCCTCTTCCTGCACCACGTGGGAATTTTGACTGCCCCGACCTGCCGCCTCCATCCCCGGCACCAAGGATTAATGAAGGAGAAGTGATTGCTGGGTTAGAAGCAGAGACCCGGGGGCTTCCGAAACCGGGCTCTGGGAAACGGCGCTGGCAAACCCAGCATTAAAAACATTATTAGTATTATTATTTTTTCCTCCATAACCTTTTATTTTTCCAGAAACTGGCCTTATTTGTGATTTCTACAACTTAAAGGGTAGCATACCACTGGTGGTATTTTAAGAGAGGACCCCTAAGGGCTCTGCATAAACCCTTTTTATCAGAGCAGAAAGAAAAGTAAAATACATGGAAAAAAAATAACAACAAAACCCCCACGGGGGAAGAGTATCAAATATTAAAATAGTTTTAATATTTAGAAGGCGATACTCACTTGAGATTGAAATCAGCCCAAATTGATGTGTGCAGCAGAGACAAATATGGTACAAATCAGTTATAATAATCAAAAATCAGAACTAATAAAAAAAAAGATTAAAAAAAAAAGGACGTAGGGGGGAATAAACATAATTTCTCAATATCTAGAGGAATGGAAAATCCAATGCGGACACCGCTGCCTTGGGTGCCCGGGGCAGCGAGGGCGAGGAATGGGGCTGGGGTGCAAAGAGGCTTAAGGTTTTTTGGGGTGCAAATGCCTCTCGGCCACCTGGGGTTCGCTGGGATGGGGGTTTGGAAAAGGGGGAGACCTCCCTGGAAGCTAAAGGCTTCTCCTTCCTCCTGCGTTAAGCTGCGGTGGCGGGTGCTGCCAGGCAGATGCCGGCATATGCGGGTGGATGGAGGTGGTCACGGTTCCGTTCGGGATATTTCAGCCCCCCGGGGACCGCGTCGGGCATCAGGCTTTGCTTTCCTGCAGGTCAAATTTGGGAGGGTTTTGGTTTGGAAAGGATTGTGTCGTCTCTGGGGGCATCCCGCTCCGCACAGGGCTTTCAAAACCCAACGGGATCGAGTCACTCAGCGGGTGGTTGATAAACAGAAATCGAGAAAAAAAACAAAATTAAACCAAATAAATGTTATTTCCATCGCGGCAGGTAAGATCTCTTCTTGCAATGAGAGACGTATTGGCAACACATTGCATGGCAGGTCTTGGATGCTTTGATTTCTGGGGAGAGCTTCACCATCACACCTCTCTGCCTCCTCTGTCTGCAGCTGATACTCCCCAAAACTGTTAGACTTTTTAAATAAATTCAGCTCATCTGAGAGCAGGCGGTCGCTGGCATTAGCCCAAACCGAAGATCTCCACTCCCTTCCTGGTGGCTGCGGGAGCATCTGAGCTGCACGATTCAGACCAGGGATCATTGGGTACGTCTATCCAAGAGCAAAACCAGGGGAGCCATCAAAAGACCATCTGCTCAGAGCCCGATGGCCTCTCCTTTTTGAAAAGGAGTAAGAAAGAGGAGAAAAAACAGTCCAAGGCAGTTTCCATACCCAACCAGAACATCCCGGGGTGTCCCAGACACCGGAGAGGACAAAACCCCTCCAAGCGTATTTTCTGGAGAATAAGTTTCCATCAGCAGCAGGCTGGAATTAATGATCTAAAATGTCTTTTTTTTTTTCCTCCATATTTCCTTTTTATCCATCCAGGTCTGGCTGCTGATGCCCTGGCTCTCCAGCACCGTTCGTCGTGTCCTGGCAAGCACCAACGCACTCATCCGTGGCGGACAAGGCTTTACTTCCGTCTCGCCCAAAACCACCCTCAGAGGCGGAGGATGAGGTCTCTCCACCCCACGCTGACCGGGTAGTTGCCTCCTTCCATGTCCTCGGTCAAAGATCCAGCGGGATTTATTCGTGGCGGGACCCCCCCCCGCATTCCCTTCATCTTCCCCATCCGGCACCGAAAAAGATGTGTACTCACCTGGGTCGGGAGCGATGCACTCGCACTTGTACATGGTCACATAGTCCGGCTTGAAGTCCGAATTGATGGGGTAGTACTTAAAAGCTCCGATCATCTTCTTGATGGCGTCGTAGATGAAGATGAAGCTGATGAGGGTGGAGAAGCCTTCCTCCGTGAAGCGGGTGATGTACTTTATAATGAAGCTGGCGTCGGTGGCCACCAGGATAAGGCACTGTAGGGCAGAGTGCAAGCCGATCCAGAGGCGAAACTCCATGTAGTCGATGCCGTTGCCTCTGAAAGCGGGGACAAGGCGAGAGCAGTCCCGTGAGAGCACGCCGTGGGCTGGAGGACAGCTCCCACCCCGGTACGGATGGGTCCCCGTTCCCCCTGGCATCTCCCACCACCTACTTGCTGAAGTCGAAGAGCAGCTTCTCAAAGATGAGGATGGGGCCGGTACTGCTGAGGATGATGAGCGGCTGCCCGGCGAAGAGGCAAAACATGGAGCCTGCCATCGCCGTGCCGAGGAAGCTCTCCATGACGCCCTGGGGATGGATCAAACCCAGCGTTACGGTGATGCTGTGCCACGTTACATTCCCACAGACACCCTGGATAGAGATGGGAATTAAGGACCTCTGCTTGGACCCATATAGGATGGTTGGGACCACGTCCTCTTGCTCCTGGCATTGCCACTGAGATGGGTTTTCCCACCCTGCAGGTATTTCAGGACTGCCAGTCCCACTTGGCAATGAATTGCCATCCCCAGCATTAAAGCTTGGCATGGCACAAGGAGGGTAAAACTCATGCCGTCCCATCCCATCCTGTCCCATCCCTGCTTGCTGTCCCCAAGCCAAAGTGACCCCCCGCCTCCTTGGACTCGACCTGGTAGTTGTCCGTAGCGTCCCCAAGCAAGCCCCCAAATGTGATGGCGTTGGTGATGCAGCCCAGGTAGATGAACAAGATGGCAGAGATGGACTGGATATGAAAGCCTTCATAGAAGTCGCTCGGGAACCAGGGCAGCTTCCTCTTGATATCCAAATAGAGGCCACCGCAAAACCTAGGGAGACCACCATCAAGGACCAGATGTACGTGCCTTCCACCAAAATATATACGGTGCTGCACAAAAGCCTGCGCCCAAAAGGATTTCACCCCTCCGTGCCCCAGGAGACCACCGGGTGAGCCAGCAGGAGATGCTAATGGGTGCTAGCACCATTAGAAGTTTTCTGAGCGGTGGGATGCTGCTCACCTGCCGGTCCACGCAAGCTCTTCCCCAATTTCGTGAACTTCGGGCATCTCCCCGTCATCGCTGCCTCCTCCACCACCCCCGGCGCTCGCCCCACCGGCCGTGCCATTCATCTGTCCCACTTCATTCAGTGAGAAAACCGATTTCCTGAGGGAGAGAGTCACTGGCGTCGGCCACGGTGCCTGCCTTACCAAGCCGGTCCTGATGCAGGGACCACGACCGAGGCCATGGCGTAGCTCTCCACCTGCACTAGAGCTTGGGTTTTGGGGCAAATTTGGAAAGATCAAGAGCTGGATTTGCTCAACCCAGGGGGGTAATGCAGATTTTGCAGAGTGGAAATGGCTCTGAGCTGATCTGGGGCCAAAACTGCTGAAAAAGCATCATTTCTGGAAAATTTGCAGAGATTATTTCTAGGGATGAAGGCAAGCAAAGCTGTTGTCCTTCTCCAGCATCTCCAAAACAGGAGAGATGGGGATGGCCCCACATCCAGCCCCACATCTCCCACCTACCTCTTGTCAGCCGAGGGCACTTTTTTGGGTGGCTCAATCCTAATGTTGGGGTCCCACTCGCCGGGCGGCAGGACGATGACTTCATCCAGAAACTCATCTATGCCGGCGATCAGGTCTTCTCTATCCCGGGCTTTGTAGGCAACGTCGCTGAAGAGCTGGAGGTCAAGAGAGGAGAGGTGTCAGCCTGGGAATGGTGTCCAGCACGCACGTGTCTCACGTTATGGGATTTTAAAGCTCGTTCGTTTGGGCAATAGGATGAGAATTGCTTTTTTTTTCCTTGGCTCTGAGCAAGGGGATTCCCGGTGAGGGCTGGGTGTTGCATCTACTCACATCATCCACCATAAGGGTTGCGATGGCTCTGCCGATCTCGTTGTAGGATTTGGCTTTTCCCGCAGGACCAAGGAGAATAAAGAGAAACCTGGGAAAGGAAAGGTGCCATGTTGGCAACCTCGGACCACCGGCATCCATGTCGTGAGAGCACGCGGTGCTTCGGACCCAAAGGAATTGCGCTCACCTGGTGGGGACGGGCACCTCCGTCACCCCGCCCAGCATCGTGGCCTGGAGGAGCCGCACAAAAGCCACGAAAGGCTTCTCCAGGAACTCCACTTCTCCCACCAGCACATTGGAGGCCTCCGCATCCTTGGGGATCTTCTTGATGAACTTGTTCTTCAGCTGTTGGAAGGACAAAGGTGGGGAAGGGAGCGGTTGCCAAAATTTGGCTTTTCCCCCTCTTTTCCACACCCCGAACACAAAAGCTGAAGCCGCAGACTCAAACCTCTTCATCTCTGATGGTCCCAGGACTCCCAGAGGTGGGGATTCAAGAGCCATTTACAAGAATAAACCAGCAAGAATTCATAAAGCTGAATTTCTTCATTACCCAAAACCATCACTAAGCCCGAGATTAACTTGAAATGACACGCTCGGGGCTCTCTAATACAAGGTGCAACTGGGCGGTTTGCAAAAGGTGCTTTGCTGCGCTGGGGTCTACGCAAGGAAAACCCCGTGCAATCCCCCCGCAGAAAATCTGAGCCAAAAAATACTGATCCTGGAGCAAGCCAGCATGCAATTTTGCAAGTCTGTCTGCAGCCCTGGGCTCCCCGAGACCCTATATAATGCAGAAACACAGCTCGGTGCTGTGCGCGAGGGATGTTTTTGTAGCTCACTTTCCCCCAGTCTCATCCTCGGAACAGGAACAAATAATGGAAGTAGGAAACCTCGTTCATGGATTTATTCCCCGGGTCTCTTCTCCCCTGCAGCTCTTTCATTATTAGTCTAAAAGGGTTCAATACCGACCCAGACAGGGTGTTATTATAATCTATATGCCAGCATGAGGGGAGGCATGTGAGCCGGGCAGCAAGCTCTCCCCTTTCTAATCTTTTAAACCCAAATGGAAAAAAATAATAATAATAAAGCAACTTCTCCAATGCAGCTTGGAATAAGCAAGAGCAGGAGTTAACAGTGACCACTAAGCTTCATGTAACACTTAAAAAGTCCCTTTGTAGTGGGCCTAATAGGGCGATTAAACCTAAATGCTTTGCATATTTTGGGATTAACCCGCCGCACCCCACTGCTGGAGGCTGATATTTGGGGTTCGTTAGTGGGCAGTTGGCTTCCTTTATTTGCTAACTCTAATTTAGGAAGGTGCCCTGGAAACCTTCTGCCTCCTTGATATCGTGGCATCCCTGTCCCGTGGCTCCCAGCAACACGGGAATTTCCATCCTTCGCTTCTCCCTAAATTGCATCACCCCAGGTAAGCCCAGCAAGGACATCCCTGAGGAAAAGCAAGCTGTTATCCCCTACAAACCCGCATTGTGTTTCGTTTTCCATTAGGTTTACGCTGAAATCATGAATCACGTACAAACAGCAACAAAGCGTCAACAACCTAAATAGCCTTGATATCGGGATGGGGATGGGACATCTAGCAAAAGACCGGCACAAAACCCTGCTGATCCATCGCATCAGCAAGCAGAGATCTGCCCACGAACTGCCCGACCAGCCTGACCTCCTTCCCAGCTCTCCCGTGCAAAGCAAACCAGGGGGGAAAAGCCCCCGATGGACTGTCAGCTGAGCTTTGCATTAAGAAACCCACCTCCCTCATGGTGCAAACAGAGGGAAAACCAGGACCCGCCTCTATTTACAGACCGTTATCTCGAGAACAGTACTCACGTTTGCAGACCCAAGTGCTTGGATGGGATTTACCCCCTGCAACCTGCCCTTACCCAGCCAAACCAAAGGCTCTTTTAGGATCCCTGCACTCTTCCAAGCACCTTTCCTTTGCTATCCAAAGATTCTAAGGAATTTTTTTCTCCACCCTAAGGATCTTAAGCTACATCAGCACCCTCGCATGTCCCTAATTGTGTGTTCAACTTGCAAGCACAGGTATTATTTCTGGGACAGCTTCTCCCATGAGTTAGCAGGGATCAATACGTGTATTAATTTCCCTAATCAGGAGTTTGTGCGGTTATCGACGGAGCGAAGCCGCACAAGGCTCACATGGACCTTAACAACCACAGAGCCCCTGCCCCATCGCGGGTCGTGTCGGAAATGCTCCCCGCAGCATCGCACTAATGTTTTCAGGGACAATTACCTGGTCGGTGCTCGGTGTGTCCGAGATGTCGTTCATGCTTCGACTCTGCGCGTGACCTGATGGAGGTAAGACAGAAGGTGAGAAAACCGCCCCGTGACGTGCAGACAAATTTCAGCCCCACGTGCAAGGAGAAAATGTGGTGGGAGGACTTCAGCACAAAGCAAAAAACCATTATTTGTTATAGCTGGGCTTGCAAACCAGGCGCAATAAGATGCAAACCCAAGAATATGAGTTCTTCTCGTATCAGTCACCCTGTGGTTACAAAAACCACATCTCATTTATGGCTGTAATTGCAGTCGCCCACTCTCGTACTGCAACTTGATTTTTTCTTCCCGCTGCTTCTTTTAGGACCATTTCCACCTCCCCGCCGCCCTCCCCGGCTTACGCAGGCGGCCGTAGCTTGCGCTCTGCCGCATCCGCAGGTCCTCGGTGGAGCGGTGGAAGGCAGCACCAGTGGCCGGGCTCCGGACGGGGCTGCGGGCTGGGAGAAAGGAGCTGTTAGAGGAGATGTAGGCGCCATGGGGAACCGTTGGGTGACGCTGAAGGCAAGAGGCCGGACTGAAAATCAGCTGCCCGGCACAGACGTGACCCTTCCAGTGCTGATACACCAGCAATTTGCTTTTCCCTCCCACTCTCATTTGCACTTTTATCCCACCCATACTAATTTTCCCATCAGCAAAGAATAAACTGCCTTAACCCAAGTCTCCCTGCTGCGCAAGGAGCCTGCACCACCCCACGCCCCACCAATCCTCTCTTCAAGGCTATAAATGGGTTCAGAAGTGCAATTTCTGTTACTTAGGAAGACCCAGCACTTTATTTGGCTTTTTAATCTCCTAATTCTCCAAAGAAACCTACCCTTGAAATTTGCCATGAACTTCAAAATACGTTGGCCACCACCAAGTTTCACGTGAACGTTTCTCCTCCCTAAACTGGTGACAAGTCCCATTTTTCATCTCAGATGGTTAAACTGAATCACTTAGCTATAAAGACTTCCCTTTTCCCCCCATGCATTTTTTGTGTCAAGCCTAGCATTTTCTCAGAAAACCTCCTGAATTCCCAAAACTGTGTTTTCCTTGGGAAAAAAACATCTGGACCCGTTTTGTTGAGCTGCTCTGCATCTTTCTGAAACACCAGCTGCAACCACAGCATCTACCCTCATTTTTTTTTGTTAAGCCCACTAAAAATAATGATGAAATTCCCACTGGGCATGTCCCTATTTTCAACGTGCCAGCGGTATTTATTCCAATATCACGGAGTTGCTGTTGGCACAAGAAATGCAAGGGACCCCTCTGCTCCTGCCAACGACCATCTTTCCCTTGGTGTCCCTATTTACAAACTCAAAGTGATGCTGTCGTCTCAGCAAGGAACTAGAAACACAAAAGATGTCCCTATCTACAGGGACTAACCACATTTCCAAGTCGTGCTCCGTTTTGAAGAGTTCTGGGCAAACATTAGCTCAAACAGCTAGTCCTCCGACATGGATGATGGCTGCTTTGAAATCTGGGGATGCCCACGGGGTGGGAATATTGCTTATTGATGGCCTCTTCCATGTGCACTTTGAGCTTGGGTGCTGCTGTTTCTGTCTACCCGGGGAGCAGCCGAAGCCCGGCAAATCCTGGGCTCCACCAAATGACCTCTGTTTAAACCTAAGTAAATAATCTAGCGTGAAAACAAACAAATCCCCTTTTATAATGGCTCAAAAATAGGCAGGTTCAACCACGGAGCAGACTGGATTTGTCTGTAGGCTGCTCTGCCAGAAAGCCCCTTGGCCAAGCGACTGCCAATGCCGTTGTCCATCACACAACGCCGATGTCCATCACGCAACGCCGTTGTCCATCTCAGCAGACATCTCCTTGGCTTCCAGCTCCCAATGACCCCTCACCCTTAAAGTGCCAGAGCTTTTGGGGTCTTTCTCAATGCAGAAAATAGCTGGGTGCCCCAAATGGTTGGGTTTCCTCCTTTCCTTCTCCCGAGATCTTCCTCCCCCCAGACTTGCTCACCGAAGACTCAAGGACTCAACCATCAACAGGTTGGACCCCAAGGACTCACTTGTGTTGGAGGAGACGGACTTTCCGATGTCGGCCAAGGACCGGTGGATTGGCTTCTTGGTTTGGTGACGGTGTTTCCTGAGGAGCACGTAGCTTATCTTCTCCCGCAGCTCCGGCTTGAGCAGACCGTCCTCGATCTGCTTCTCAACGACATCGTCTGCAAGCACCGAACGAGGGAGGTGTGTCGGTTACCCCACCGCAAACCCTCCCAGAAAGCTCAAGACAACACCACTTATTGAACCAAGTTGATGGCTCTCGACTCCTGTCTTTGCTTATTCCCATACAAGCTGGTTTACATTTGCATGTAGCAAATAAATGCATTTAAATCTGTTCCCAGAACTTTAGGACATGGGGAAAAATCCATCCGAAACCACTGGTAACCACCGGCTCCTACCTATAATTTGGGGCAAAGAGTAGCCATCTAAGTCCAGGAGCACCGTTCCCGTCTGTAGACACGTCCGCAGCTCAAACAGGCTGTGCAAAGACAACGTGGACACGTGGGGCTTGCTCCACCTCTCCCCGCCTTCCTCCACCTTTTCTTCAAACTTTATCCACCTGAAACGACAGTGGCAGCCATGGGGATGGGCAGAGAGTGGGGACGGTGTACGAGAAGGGAATAAGAGAATTGCAAGCCTGAATTAATGCGTCCTGCAAAGTTTTTGCTCGTTATTTAGGGTGGGAATGGAGAAATCAAGTAACATTATTAGACAAAGTGCTGCCTGCACGGTTGCAGAGCAAAGCAAAACCTCTCGGCTCCACCACTGAACTCAACCCTGCGGATGTGACCCTCCTCAAATTGCTCCTGCAAGATTTGGGAGGTTTTCCCATGGAGCTGACCTTGCCGTAGCCAGGATCCACATCCGCATGGACCAGCCGTGCACGCAGGAAAGCAAAAACCCAGGGCATTGGAAATATCTTTTTAATTCCTTAGCAATGCTCAGACTTCAACCTGGGCGCTTCATTCCTACGGTGGGAGACGATAGGGTTTGCAAGCCCTTAGAAATCAGCCCTTCCACCTCCTTGTTTTTCCTTAATTTTACAAACGAAAGACTTCAGAGCAAATTCGGGAATGATGGCTGATTTCTCCCAGCTCCCCAGGAACAGGGCTCGGGCTCCAGGGAGGGCAGGCATCTCTCAGCAAGACGTCAATTTGGGGAAGAAAGCTGCTTTTCCTTTACAGGAGGTTTGCAGGCTCCGTGGATTAGCTTTCGCAGGGCTTAACCTTACAACTTTTAACTGGTACAATTGGGATTTGGGCTCCTGCCGCCGCAGAGGGCACAGACGGAAAGGATGTAGGAGGACAAAGGTTTTTGGAAATAGCTGATGGTTCCCGAACGCTGCAGGGGAAGGGTGGGGAGAGCCCGGGATTGTATCGACTGCAGGGGGGGTGCATTAAAATGCTGCTGCAAAGAGAAAATACTGGGTGTCCCTATTTAAAAAGCCCCAAAATATTATATGGGAACACCAGGAATGGTCTCTGCTGGCAACAAAACCCCACAGCATCCAAAAATATAAGATTTGGCCTTAGTGCCCATCACTCCAAAGCTCCCCACCCTGATTTCTTTGCAGAAACCCCTTCTCCAGCCCTTCAAACAACGCTGCTTTTATTGAGAGGAAATTCAAGCTTCCCGCCATAGCACCCGCTAAGCCCCGTCGGTGCTCGCCCAAAGCCGATTAGGTCGCTTTTCGTTTCTTTTTTGCCCCGTCTTTCTACCGAAAGTGGGTTAGCGTGCACACAGAGCGGCAGCTTGGAGCAGCCTGCGGGACTCGAGGCACGTTTCCAGCGGCACCTTTGCCCTGGGACCGGCATCCCGTGATGCTTTCGCCAAGGCTACAGCAAAACCCCATCTCCCTGCTGCGCACAGCTTCTTTATTTCCATTTATTTCCATTTATTGCGGATTTAGCCGCAGGTAGCGCTGCTCCCACCAAGGAGCTGCTTTCCTGCGGCTAAAGAGGCTG
>NW_009203843.1:17698-60836 GCF_000690835.1 Fulmarus glacialis
CTCCTCGCCGGAGAGCGGAAATCCGGGACTTGAGAAACCTCCGTCCTCCTGGAGGGAATTTGGAAACCTCCATCTCAAGCCCTCCCTGATGAAAATCCCAATGCAAGCGCTAAGTTTTTGCCTTCTGAGCTTTTTGGGGAGCGGAGAGGGATGAGTAGATACAGACCTATGCAAAACTGGGGGGCGGGGGGAATAAAGGATTTTAGCAACAGCATCCCTGCGCTGCTGCGTTTTGAGCAGGGATGGCAACCAGGAGGATGCTTAAAAGCTTTCCAAATTTTTGGTGATGCCAATGACCAGCCCAAGAGATGGGATAAACACCTGCAGGGCCTGATCCTGCTCTCTTCCCCATCCCTCCACACCCAGACTTGGAAATCCCGCATGTGCTACTGAAAGGAAAGGGCTTGGGATGCCATCAGCATTCCCTGACTCCCTTCCCAAAGCTCCCCAACACTACTAGCCCTTACACAGCTGAGGCTAGGAAGAGAAAATCCCACTTGGATTTGAGATTTTTCCCTTGGATAAACTCCTAATTCAACAAAGTGAATGCCACTTGCACTTCCTCTAATACTTTTATTAAAGATGTAGTGGGTAGGTTTTTATTATTATTGCTTGAGAGGTAGGAGAAGTTTAACTCTTGGCCTGGCCAGCAAAAGTTGGGGTGCGGGGGGAAAAGACCTGGGAAAATGTCCTTTATGTCACCTATTCCCATTTCCCAGCTCTCTGCTCTAATTCTCCATTTTCCCAGCATGTTACCCTGGTTTTTTCACCTCCCCAGCCCTTTCTGCAGGGCTTTGCTCTCATGCTGCAACTGGGAATGGGAAAAGTCCCAGCTCTGGGGTCGATCCAACCTGGCGAGACATGGGAGAAGATGGGAATTCTTCCTCCCTTCCTCCTCCTCCTCCTCGGCAGGCTGCAGCCGCGGTGCAAAGACCCCCAAAACGCCGTGTTTTTGGCATTTCCCTAATTCAGGGATGGCTTTTTTAACCTCATTAAAAATGATGCTTATTCCCTGAACCCGTTTCCACCCAGGGATGTTTATGGAGGGATCTTTACCCGACACATTTTTCAACCCAAAGCATCTCCCCTCCTCCTCACCTGGCTGACTCTTTCCACTCCATCTCCTCGCCGTCGTGTTGCAGTGTGTCCATCTCCGTGAAGAGCGTGGGGTTGGGAGGCTCATCGTCTTCTCCCAAGATGTAGCGGAGGCGTTCGGCAGCCGGTGACACTACCGGGGGACAGAAAAAGAGGTTTATCATCAGCCAGCGACGAGATGATCCCGCACCATTCCCATACGGAAAGCCCTATGGGGGGTAAAGAGGAATCTGTAGGGCTATTTAGGATCCTGGGGTAACAAAAGGAGGTTTTGAGGAAAATGTTTAAGGGGAGAGACACTGAGGAGTGGGGAAACTCTAAGTAATCCTGTCCCAAAATCCCTGTGCAAAGAGATACAGGATGCTGGTGGAAAGGATGAGCGGAGGCTGCGTAGCAGCCAGGAGGGGAATATATAAGTCCAGGCTGGGAATCGGGGAACGTGGCCACCCCTACATACAATAGAGTCATTCCAGGAGCATTATGCGCCCCGTTTCCATGGGGTATCCCACATTTTTCCCCACCACGGATCCTGGTTTTGCCAAGTTAGAGCTTCCTGCCATCAGCAACCAAATCCTTACGGTCTCCGGCACTGTGTGTCGGGATGCACGAGTGCTCGGCACATATTTTTCCACTGGATCCCCAAGGGGAAAATGTATCATTTGAGGGGAATAATACAAATTTACCATTTCTGCAGGAAAAATCCAGCTTCTTGCTGCAAATAATCGGCCAGGCTGAGGAGGGCACCTATTGCCTCTTGCTCCCCGTGGTGTGTTTCAGGAAGGGGAGTGGCGACACGTACCCCGCCTGTAAACCTCCTGACCGATGGGAAAAGGGTTTTTCATCTTTGGTGCATTCCCCGCGGCCACGGGAGGGTGACGGACCTGCCCTCTCCTCTGAAAAAAAAGCCTGGGTTTTCTCTTAACCCTCTCCATCTTTGCGTGCTTTTCTAGCAAAGCCTCATAATTTGGGTTGCAGGGACAATCAAACACCTGGGCATGAACTTGGCCATGGCACGGATGGGACGCTCCCCAGCTGCCCCGTTATACAAACAAGAGGTTAAAATCAGCCCTATGCCAAGCTCTGTGGAAATGGTGTATTTTTAACAAAATCTTGGGTTTTAGCCCTCTCCTAATACAGCAGGAGTTAATCCAGCTAGGAAAATGTCTGTGTTAGCAGAATCCTCCTGTTCTCAAACCTGGGAATAAGAAAGTCGGGTCATAGGGTACCCAAAAAAGCAGGTAATTAAACTGCCGTGTGCGAGCAGAGGAAAAAACAGAAATATTGCCCTGTCCTCCCACCAAAGCAGACAAAACCCAAGTCGCGGCGGCCGTGAAAGAATAGGATGTCCCTTGCGCTCTAGGCTGAGCCTGCTTAACCGCTTAAGCCCTTTAAGCCCCACCACCAGGACTAAAGCCCTGTTGTCAAGTCCTCCTTCCACTTCCATAAGCTTCATTATTATGATTATTAATATTCCCGTTAATTTTAGAGCTGGGCTACATGCCTGGAGGGCTTCAGGCTCTTTAAGCCTAAGTGCTGTTCGCGTAAAAGGGGATGAAATTGGTGCGATACCGGCAACCTCCCTCAGCCTCACGCCGTCTGCTTCGCTCTGCAGCCCAAACCTTAAATTTCCTGCAAAACCCCAAATTCACATCAAATGCAACGAGCCGGATGGCGGCAAAGGGAGTTTGCTGGAAATACCCGTCTTGGGCGGGATCTCCGGATAGATTTGTAAAAAAAGCGGCCTTGGCAATTTTGCAGGAGGGGGGGGGTGGAGGCGTTAGAGCTTTGCAAATCCTCGACTCGGTGGTTGCTGCTCCCAACTCTGCCCAAATTCCCTCCCCCGTGTGCTTAAGAACGGGTCCCTCCTGCTTCAGCCTGCCAGAGGGTCCCCCCAGCGACTTGTTTCGGGGTGTCGGGGCTGTGAGACACTTTGACTACTGAAAACCACAAAAGATAAAGGACAGCTCGCACATAAAGAGTTTTTTTGGGGTTTTTTTAGCTTTTTTCCCCATCCTCCCCCAGTTTAAGGAATAAACCCTTCTCTCAACACATAACATGTGCTTCCCGGCAGCGGCCGCCTCCTCCGCCCGCTGCTCGCTGACCCGAACAAAGAGCCGGTTGCTAAACCAACAGCGCCGGGGCTTTGCCGCGCAGCCAAAATTCACGGGGTTTATTCACCTGGAGGACCCTTTCGTGCCTGGGAAAGCACCCAGCCCGGCAGCTCGTTACAACCCAGCTCTCAGTCATTTTTTTTTTTTCCCCCTCCTGGAAATTTGATCCAGCACCTAAATTAATCCCGGGAAGCAGCAGGTATTCGCTTAGGAGGATATACCGAATAGCGATGTCTAGGACTCGGCACCTCCAGGGAACGCAAGAGTAAAACTGCTGCAGCGATACTGGCCAAAACCCATAAAGTCACCCCAAAATCGGCAACTATTTCTTGCAAGACGCAGTTCAACGGGTGCCCAGAGTAGGTCCGTACCTCCCTGAACCAGCTTTTACGATGGGAAAACACTCCCAGCTGCAATTCCGGCTTTATACCCATCAAACCTCTGCTGTGATTTCAGCCACAGTGGATCCGAATTGAGCCCACGGCTGCAGAATTAGCTCAGCATTAACGCTGGTGATAACACGGGAGAATTTTACGGACACAAGAGCCTACCTTTCCGTGGGTAATCGGACAGGACGGACCAGTCGCACTGATTTATATCTCCTTTAATCTGAGGTGCACAGAGCCCTTCACACCCCAACTTTGATTCAGCAGTAAAACCTCGCCTAGCGATGCTTTTCCAAACCAAAAATCCCGCTCTGGCTTTAGGTACAATAAAAAAGGTGATAAAACGGGGGACGGGGGAACACAATGCAGCCCAGGGTTTGCAATCCGGCTGGGCAGTGGGACTAAGCCTTATTTACGGCTCCGGCACATTAACCATCCGCTGTTGTGGTCCTTCTGAATACGAGACAGCCTTTCCCCGGGGTTTTGTGGCTCAGAAGGGTCCCTTCTCCATAAAAAAAGAGGAGACTGGGGTGCACATCCCATGGGATTAGATGCTCCATTCCTGTTCAAGAAACCCACAGGTCTGGGAGACTTTTCTCCTTCCAAATATCATCTTTTCTGCTTCCCCGCTGCCGGGGAGCAGCGGAAGCTGATACAGTTCCCTCCCTTCATTATATTTTGGGGGTGAGCTTTGGAGCTCGGTGCCCTGAGCGAGCGTTCAATCCAACCCCACGCAGGCTCCCAAGTTGCTTTTACAAGGGAAAAGCAAAGCCAAAAAAACATGGAGCCTTTCTTCCCCTCCCGCTCCCCCTGCCGCAGACGCCAAAGAGCGATGGAAATAACCTACCTGGAATCGTTTCCATTTTTTCCCCCATTTCTTCCCGGCTAAACCAAACCTTCGCTGCACGGTACAAAAAAAAAAACCAAACCCCCAAACTTCCTCCTTTATCCACTCAGGCTTGTTAAACTCCCAAGGCTTAAGGAGCAGATTATAGAGAATATAAAGCACTTTCCTCTCCCTTCGGCTCTCATGACGGGAAGTTACCAAATCAAACGGGATGCGTGTAGGAGAGGTGAGCGTTTTGGGTGGCAGAGGGATGGAATGAGCGAGAACGGGGAGGGAGGGAGAGGTGGGAGGACAGAAATCAAAAGGTTTGGGGTTATTTTGTGGAGGGTTTTTGTTTTCCACTCGGAGCGAGGTGGGAAAACTCCCTCCAAGCTCAGGGCAGAGATTTTTTGGGGGAAAAAACATCCAAATGAGGGAGATTTCCTGGGGGAAAGCAGGGCTGCTGCAGAATTGAGGCTTTTTGGGGTGTTTTTCCTCCATAAAATGACTTTGCCCCCCCAAAACCAGCCCAGTTTTATATCCCGGTGGCATTTACCGCCTGTGGAAAGGAGAGGACGTGGTCCCGCTCACGCCGCCACCGAAAGCATATGAAGGAGCTGTGAGCAAAGCCCGCTGCAAATAAAAAAACTTCTCCCCATGCAAAAAAAAACCTGGAAAACTTTCCCCTCTGCGGGGAAAAGCAAAGCCGAGCCCCTGCCCGCTCTGCTGAGCTGCGACGGGGTCTGCTCGACATAAACCAAATACAAATTTCTATGGGGGGGTGGGGAAAAAAAAACCCAAACCCAAGAGATCGACAGCTACTTTGCTATCCAAAATGTTAATCTTCGCCAAGGAGATTTAACGAGACCAGGCAAAGCCCTGGGCAAAAGCCTGTCGGGAACAAGGTGTGATGCCTGGAGGATGTCTGCAGCCCCGGCACCCCGCTGTACCCCGATTTCCTTTTTAGCAACCTCCCCAGGGCAAGGGCAACCTCCCAAGGGCAAAGACAACCTCTTTTTAGCCCACCCGTCACCTAAGCAGCCTCAAATCCCGTTTCACACCCTATGCCCGGCTCTCAGAGACATCCACGGGGAAAAATAAACCTGGGATGTGTCAGGAAAAACAGTGCCAAATGCAAACACCGGACCAAGCAACGGGGGCAATTTAATCCTGGATTAAATGATGCTGCAAACCCCCTCCTGCTTTTTCGGGAAGCCCGAGGGCGACTCACTGGTCCTGCTGGCGTTGTCATTGCCGCTCTCGTAGCAGCCGTGGCCGCCGTCGTCGGTGTCGGAGCGATCCTGGCGCTCGTAGTGCCGCTCACTCTCGCTCGTCCTGTCCCGGCTGGAGGCAGATCTTCGCCGACGCCGTTTCCTCCGGTAGCCCCGGGGCACAGGCACCCCGATGTAGATGGAGTGGTAATCTAGAGCCGGGGAGGGAAGGGGAAGCTTTAAAGAGCAGATCTGGGTGTTTCTCACTTGCAAAAGAAAAAAAACCCAGGGAGATATTTGCCTTCTTCCCACCAGGCTTAAAGCACCCACAGGAGCTTTTCCCGTGTCGTGCATGGGATGCGCCAAGCCGAGCACCGGGAGATCTGATGCATCAGCCGGCAGGGAAGACCCCACTGCCATTTGGGGCATCCCCGAGGTTTCGCTCACCTTCCTCATCGTCGTATCTCCTCCTCGAGCTGCTGAGCCCCCTCTCGCTCATCCCATCCTCATCCTCCAGCATGGTCCCGCCGCTCGGAGAGAGCTGAGCCCACAGGGAGGAGAAAGGAGAGAGATTTTAAAGGGTGCTGGGCGGGGGAACAGCCTCTTTGCACGCCTGCCGGGTGCTCCCTGCTATGAGAATCCTTCACACGTGGCCCCAGCGAAGTCACAGGCTCCTTCCCGGATGGGGTGAGGATGCACCGGGAAGCCGGGATCTTCCCTGTGGATGCACCAAGGACGCTCCGGCACCTCCTGCAAGCGCCCACGACTCGCCTCGGTGAGCTCTCAGCCCTGCCTCGCTCTGCGCCAGCCCTGCCCGCGCTCCACCTCTGCTCTCCCCATATTTAAGAAAATCCGGATAAATTTCATCGAGGTTATGTCTCCGGTCTCTTGTTTCTGCTGCTCAAAGGAAAGCATAAGTGAAGCGTAAGAGACTATTACAGAGCTTTGCCGGTACGATTACGGACACAAGGGGTTGCTTGCTGGCAATAAGCACCCGTTTAATTTTCGGGGGGGGGTGAGTGGTACCTGCACAGGTAAAAGGGATTTTACAGAAGCAGAGTTCATTCTTCCCCATCTCCTAAGCACAGATTTTACACCATACACACGCTGCCGCTTCCAGATATCTTCCTTCAAACCTGCTGTTTTATTCCCCATACGAGTTTCTTTGGGTTTTGCCACGGATGCTAATTAATCTCCTAATTATCTGACCTCCAGTGATTGCCTTTCACACTTGACTTGGATGGGAGAACGGTTACTATTCATGGCAGCCCGGTCGATGCCTCCCAAAGTCACTTTGAGAGCGGTCGGAGAGCCAGCCTCTCCGCGTCCCCCGTTCCGGCTGCTTGCATCCATGGCAATATCATAGCATTATCCATCTATTTTAGGGAAGAAAAATCTCAATTCAAGCTAAATAGATTGAAAATATAAAGCAACAGGGTGTGCACCTCAATAGCTGGAAGGGTCCATGGCTGGCCAGGTCGGCTCTGCTTGGGTTACCGAATTACTGACTCACTTTCCCCCCCAAGGCAAAGGCCAATACGGGCTCCAGCCTTAACCCAGTTGCTATTTGAAGACATCTCTTGATTTAACAGATTTGGGGTTTGGGTTTTTTTTTTGACCACATTAACCCAACGCTTTTTGCACAGGTGCCGGAACCAATTTATTTTAGGGTAAAACACCTCTGGATGGACAACCGTGCCCCAAACTGGGGGGGGCTAACATCAGCCACAAGCCTTGGCTTCCTGGGAATAACGTTATGTGGCTTATTTTGAGGATTTTAGGAAGCTGGTGCTGGCAGGAGAAACAGCAAAATACCCACCCAGCTGCAGGCATACATATTTTTGCTCTAAAAATGAGCCGGTACCTTCTAACAGATGAAGTGTCACAAACCCCCCAAGAGATTTCCCCGCGAGCTTCAGCGCTAGGTCGGGGTCCCCAGATGATGGATGGGGATACACAACCCTTCAGCTGGGTTTATACTGGGAAGAAATATGACTTTTTTTGCAATCTGGCTTGGCTCTGGTGAGAGCTCTACCACAGCTCTGTTGGGCAGCAAAAATAATCCTGATAAACCCACGCTTTGTTAGATCCACTGATAAATAAAAGGTCTCGATTGATTACGGCTGATTTATGAAAGTCATATAGCTTAGGATTTTCTTCCTCTAATTTTTTACATATAAAGCTTTTCCCCCCCAAATCCTTGCATACAAACACAAGTGTGACGCAGACTAGAACTGTTGGAAAACGCGACTGTAAGCGCACTAGAAATAAGGGGAGGAAAAGAAGAGCGCTATTCCCTTTGCCAATTAAACTGCACCACCCCCACCAGCTCTCAGTTCCACAAAAACAAATTTTACCGGTAATAAACTCACCTTGAGCTCCCCAAAAACGCTCAGAAATCGGAGGACGGGGCCGCAGAGTAAAGTCACGGGTGCTGGTGGGTGCGGGAGCCCAGATTGCCTTGAGATAAAGCTGCTCTTGTAACCATCGTATCGACGCCTACTGCCAAACGCTCTGTAGCTCCCAGGTTAAAATGTATTTTGGGCAACACTGATTGACTTTGGGAGCAGAAAGGCATCACGGGATGCAAATAGACCTCCGGAGAGGATGGGACATTCAAGCCAGCAGAGACCTGGTCTTGCGCAGTGATGGTCTCTAGCTATCAGACCAGCGGGACGTAGGAAAATTCAAGTTGTCCATCTCCAGCTTGCAGAATCTGCATCTTCTGGGGTCGTTGGGGGGGTTTTTTGCATTCAGTTTTGGCTCGATCGCTAGGGATTTGGGAGGGCAACTGCTTTTATTTTTTTGCTCTGTGCAATATCGCGTACATCTGATCTTATGGAGTGGAAGGAAATTCTTCAGGGCGGTGCAGAAAAGCATCACCACGAGTGAGAAAGCTCCTAAAACCCCTGGGGACGACAGGATCAGCCCCTGGGCCATCAAATACATTTTGGGTTTTTTTTTTTTTGATGAGGATTGCACACTAAATTATTTTGCAATTTCCCCGTTTTGCTTCTAAAGTGTTGAACATTCGTAGATTTGATTTCATGAAAACCAAGCTCTCGGTCACACGAGTATGCCCCCTTTGCTTCCCGAGCTGTCCGCTTCTATTTAATGCCTGGCTTGCTCGCCTCCGCTTAGCCTTTTAACAGGGGTATCAATAAATTTGCATCAAAGCAGCGCCTGGCATTTCGTCACGGCTGGCCTTGTCGTTAAGCAAAAAAACGAGGAATGGGAAATCAGACTTTGTGCTTTAAGGTCATCCAATAAAGGGGCTTTTCTCTCGCCTCTGGGGAGATTATTCGATGGCACGACCCGGAGTCTCAGCAGAAGCAAAGCAAAACCTGTTTGATACTTTATCCCTGCTCCTGTTTTATTAGATTTGCTCTTCCATGTGTATCAGAGTCAGGTCTGGAGCAAGGCAGCAGCGATTTCAAGATGCAAAATTTAGGGTGGATTAGGGAATATTATTGGCATCCCCTGTATTTAGGGTTACAAGGCACGTTTGTAAGCGGGAAGAAAAGCTTTTGCAAAGCGCACTTATGATTTCACGCTCTTGCTTAAGTCTACCTTTCCCATTTTCCAGGCATTTGCAGACCAACTGTCCGTGGGAACAGGGAAACCGGGTGCCCAAGCTGATGCATGAATCAACTTCTCCCCATCTCCCATCTCTCACCGCCTGCCGAAAAACAGTGTTAGTCCGGGCACAAAAACCTGCTTGCATCCGACCCGTTCAACGCTGCCTGGGCCAGGCACACTCTGCCCAGCCAGGAAAATGGTATAAAGATGTTGGTGGCTGCTTGTCCTGTAATAAAGACAAAAATAATAGAAATGAACTTTCTTTCTCCAAACACGTGGAAATACAAAGAGCAGGTTGAATTTATCAGCTTGTGTTTGTTAGGGTTTTACCAAACACCTCTTGGAGAGAGGGGGAAGAAGGAAGAAAAACAAAATCCCCGGAGCCTGCGAGCTACTTGGGTGAAGGCAGCCACCCTGTTATTCCTTAAATGATCACGCTCACCCGATTTCCCTGGGCTGCAGGTTTTACCTTCTCCACTTGCAAACCCCCCCCGCCCCAATTTTGGCCATACTGTTTTTAAAAAATTCAATAACCCCACTGCTCAGCTCTTGTGGTTCACAGCTCCATTTTCAATGTGATTTGCGGGAAAAAAATGGTTCAAAAAGTGTTTTTTCAGGCCTGTGCTGTGGATTGCTTCTTGTTTAGTTAAAAAATAAAGCCTGGAAACAGTCAGAAGAGGGAGACAGAGCCCGGCAGTCGCACGCCAGCTCTCACCCACGTTTCCCTGCTTGGGCATCCAAATAAACAAAGCCAGCCTCCGGCTTCCAAAATACCCTTATTAATAAAAAGTGCCACTAATAAACCCAGCATTTCCTTCGCTGAGCGGTGCTCCAGACACATTGCTCTTTGGAAAAATAGACTTTTTTTTTCTTTGCATTTTGCTTTTGAGATGATTCCTCTCGCTCGATAGATGCGGCAACTACAGCCGGCCCGGGGTACCCGCGGGATTTTGGTACATTCGAAAGCAAACAGGTCCCTGATCTACGCTCCCTCCTCTGCATTTGACTTATGGCTGCTGGGGGAAGCTTTGCCATCGGTAGGTTATGGCTGAGCCTGCACCAGAGCAGCCTGGGGAGCTTTGCAGAGGGTTTCATGAGGTTTTTTTGATTAAAATATACTTGTATTTTTGCAATTCATCTTGCTTGAGGCTTCCCTCTGTGAGCCTGTTTCCCAACACGGCTCAACTTCCCGGTCCAGGGTTGGATGCAACACATGCCGGCTACTTTATTCCTATATCCCGAGTGATGCAGGAAGGAATTGCCACCTTGATCACCAAGTAGTTGTGCTAAAAAATAAATATTATAAAAGGTAATTTCTTACCTGGTCATTAAAGGTTGGTCTCCAGCAGAGGGGAGTTACCACCATCTCCAGGGGCAGCACGTCTTCGTTTTTAAAATTGCTGGGCTCTCCTTTTCCTTGCCTGGGGATAAAAACTGAAGCCGTAGTTCAAGGGGAAGAGCTGGAAACCTTCAGAAATGGGTGTTTTCCCCCATGCAAGCCTTGCCCAAACAATCCATCTTGCTCCAGGAGGTGGAAGTTGTGCCTCCCTGGGGATTTTATTCCTGGAAAAGCCCTTTGGATAGGCTCTGCAGAGCAAGCTGCTCTGTTTTTCCTCTTCTTTCTGGGGCTTTGGCACATCTGGGTATCTACCAAAAAGCTACTATTTTTCAGGAGATCAGGCTAAATATAACTATAAAGATACCCCAAAGCGCAATGACGACGGTGCCACTTCCCTCCCCGATGGCCCGACCGGCGAGCAGCGAGTGGAAGCCACTTTGCAAAACACAACAGAAGTCACATTTATTATGTAAAAAAAAACCCAAAAACCCAATAAGGAGATGTACAAGCGCTTCAAAATGCCAAGGTAGCAAAAGGACCCCGGGGAGCTCAGGTGCCCACACAGTGCATTGCATTTTTTATAACCTTCCAGTGTTACTTTACAGTTTCCCCCAAAGTATCTCCTGAACCTGAGAAGATAAATCACATTCTTTCCACATTCAACATCTGCCACCTCCCTAAGAGCTTTGCTCCGAGCTGCCTTTCAGTCCTCCACCTTCTCACACTTTGCTATGGCAGACGGCGCCTTCCTCCTCCTCATCTTCCTCATCCTCAGCATTGACGGGTATGTAGCCCCCTTCCTTGGGCAAGCACCAGCACCAGCCCGCGCCGCTCAGATCCACTGCCCCAAAGCTGAAATCCCGCGTCTCCAGGATCCTGAAGTCAACGGTGTCCAGCTTGGAGTAGATCTCGTTGAGCTTTTGCCAATACAGCCAAGCCATCACGAGGCCAATCACCTGCAAAATATGAGCGTTAAGGCCACTGCAGTCATGCAAACCCTTCCGGAAGGTCTTCTCGTGCAAGGGATGCTGTCACCCGAACTTTCAAATCCGGCCACAAGACAAGAGAGGACAAGATCCAGTAAAATCTTCTGCCAAAGCAACAGGCTCGTTGCTAAACTCATTAATTGCCACATCCATCTCACGACTTCCCACATCACCTGGACGTCACCACGAGCATTGCAAAGAGAGCAGCAGAGGTCCGGGCTGTTACTAAAATTAAGATATTGCTGCAAGCATGGTGCCACCCAGCTTATTTCCCATTTCCCTGCTGGCTGTCAGGGAATTAAAAAACACACTTTAAATCTTTAGGAGAAGGGGAAAAAAAAGCATTTTCATCAGTGCAAGATTTCAAGCACATTGCTCTGATTTCACCTGACGTTTTCCTTGCGGTGCTACACTGCGGTGGCTACAAACAAGATGCCAGCGAGGGCACGGATTAGGCGAGGAGCTATTTGCAGACCAGATGCTGATGAGGGGCACAGTGGCAACCAGAGCATCTTCAGCACAAGCTGTATCTTTTCTACCAACCCTTTACCCACCTTGACTGCTGCTCCTTAGAAATAAGGTTTATTCTCTGTAGGTCCCAGATGCTTCGGGATATTGCAGGGGTCGGCACTGGGATACAAATAGATATTTTCAATGCATGAGAGGGGATGGAGAAGGAGGAGACCATCTTGAGCCTTAGGGCTTTTCGTCTCAATTTTGAGGCTAGTAGTTAACACGTTTTTTTCCACATAACCATTCCTTGCAACAAAGAGTCAATAAATAACCCAGTTGCACCTGTACCATCCATCAGCTAGAATCTCCTGTACTATTGCGGCGCATTGGTTTTGGAGCTGAAAAATGTTATTAATCATTTCTCTAGGTCCTAATCGATCCATTAAATAGTCTGGAAAGTGGGAACATTAAAAGAAAGATAAATGGGGATAAGAGCAAAGTGTTGTTAACGCATTTTAAATTAGGGACCATTTTATCCCACAGCGGAAAGGGAAAAGTGTTTGCCCAGAGGAGGCTGCAGAAAATGGAGGCAAAAGCTCCACAAGGAAAAAGCACATCAGAGAAGTGTCACCCAGCGAGCTGAAAGCAAACAGGCAAACACAAACATCACGGGGGTTTATTAATTTGCCTTTCAGAGACAGAGAAATACCTCGCCATCTGCACGAGCGGCTTGTGCCTTGCACAGAAGCCACCCGAAAACAGCTCACTATTTATTTTGCCTTCGCAAATTCACCTGGAGCTGGATCCCAAGGGGATCCCCCGGATCGGCAGCTCTTCCTTCAACAATCAGAAGAAGTGGAAGACTGCGTCCTTTGAGATGCTCTCCCAACACCGAGAGTTCTTCCTTAAAGTCCTCAGTTGGAGCTTGCTCCGTTCCCACTTTCCTAATTGCACCCACCGATCCTCAAAGAACATCCTGCTTATTTGACATTGCACCTAATTACTGATAACGGGATTAATCACCGAAAGAACAGACGAGGTGCCAGAGGCTGCTGCGTGGTTACAGCTACCAGGGCTTTCCCAACTGTGGGAATTACGGAAATGCTGGATCTGTGCCATTAGGGTTCTTTGCTGGGAAAGACGCCTGCAGATGCTGAAAGAAAAACTGAAGTCTGGAAACATCTCAGCATCTCCTTTTGTTATCCAAATGGCCTGAAATCAGGTTATCTTACAGCCCCGGTAACTTTTGTGTATGTATCTGTGTAGCTCCCCGCTGCCCTCAAAATATTCACTGCATATTGCATATCTGTCTCAGCAGGCAACTCCTTCCCAAATACTCTACGAAATTATTTCAGCCTGCATACGGAGACGGCATTCATCTCCGACTCAAACTTTGCAAGATGCATTCATTCCCCGAGAACGTGCGCAGGACCAAAATTGGGCTGTGCAACCTGTCGGTCGCCTGGGACGGAGCTTGCTTTCGGCAGTGAAGCAAAAATAACAAAACCAAAGACTTTGTCAAGGAAACGCCAGCCGGGGTCCTGCTCTCCTATCCCGTATCTGTCCCCTCTTTTGTCCTCCAAAGCCGCAGAAACCTCCAGGCAGGGATGCAGGAGGCCAAGGCTGGTTGGATGATGCTGGAGATGCCTCCGTCTCTCCATGAACTGTAGGGAAGGCCCAGAGCAACCGCTCCCACACGGATCCGGATAATAAGATTGTGCTAATCCATATTCAACAGCAGAGTCTTTAAGGATTTTAAAAGTTTTAAATGTATGTCAAGCTTTAGCATTATTTACTTCTATTCGCATGTCATCACTGGGCAGATTAAAATCCCACTGCTGACACAGTGAAAGGACCAAGCAAATAAAACCCTTTGAAATGACAAATTTTAAGGCAAGCATGTCATTCTTCCCTCCCTAAACCAAACACTAATTCAGAAAAGATTTGTGTTTACAATAAATTGAATGCAAATGGATCCGATTCTGCAAAACCAGCCGGGTTCGGGGACATCATCCCTCCTGCTCCTCTCCTCCCGACGGCGATGCGATGTCGAAGGTACCGCAGGACGCAGCATCCCGGTTAAACTGGGGATTTCTTGAATGGAATAAAATTACCCCAAGTCCTCAATCAGCAGCCTACATCCCACGGCCTTCGCTCTCCTCTGAGTTATGAACCAACTTCCATTCCAGCTCGCCTCTAAATATCCTCTTTCACTTAATGAAAACAGAAAAAGCTGTCAGGAATATAAATGCATTCAATATCCCCGGCACCAAGGGCACCATGTTTTCCAGAAATAAAGAGACTTCTAATGTGAGCGCTGATTTTATTCTATTGCAATAAGGAAGGCGTTATTGCAGAGAGGCATGTTAACAAAATGTATCAAGTATGAGGCTAAAAAAATTAAAAAGCTGCTTTTCTCCCTGACTTCCCCTCCCCATGATGGTAATCCCCAGCGAGCGAGGGGAGAACTGCTTGGGACTTACTGCTTGCAGGTCATTTAAAGTTAGAAAATTGCCTGTTCTTCCCGGCTGGCGTTCAGCAAAGTACAAAAACCACTGCTGCCTCGGGAGGTCTCTAGTCTGCCGCTTTCCGAGCTTTTTGCTGGGGGATTTAAATGCACAGGGTTTGCACGGGGGTACAAGATCATCGAGTAGCTGCTCTTACAGTGTGCAAAAGCAGTTGCGTGCATAAAATAAATCCAAAGACCTTTGCATATCAAGGACACAGACCCACCAGGAAAGTCAGGGATCCCCTGTGGTGACAGCTATGGAGAAAACCACCCTGCAGATGACATTATTTGAGAATTATTGCCTCGCTTCCCGTCCGGACACTGCAGGAGGGAGCGTGCAAAGGCTTGCACAGGCATATCCTTCCTGCATCCTTCCCTTCGCACGAGTTTTCCTCCCCGCTGGGGCATGCTGCCCACCTCGCCCTCTGTTCCCCGGCCACCTTGAGCGCGAATCAAGAAGGGAAACTTTGCAAAACCAAAGCATCACCATTAGAAACAATGATAATCACTATGGCCATGCAGATACCTGGATTATTATATTTTACCTATTTTACCCCACTAAGCACATGACGTTGCACCAGGAAGGAGCTACCCTGTTGTGCCTTTTTCTTTTTTTTTTTTTTTTTTTTGAAGAAAAAGTTAAATATCTAAATGCACAGCAAAACAGAATGGGGGGGCAGATGTCTGCTGCCGTTTCCCACCTCTCCAGCTCCTCCCAGTAGCAGCTCGGTGGCCTTGAGCCGACCCAAACTGGCATTTTGCACTGAGGACCAACCGCAGCTGAAGACCTTTATCTCCACCTCTCAGCAGTGCCTTGGGACTCCCCTGGAAAGCCACGGCTGAAATCTGCCCCAAACCCATCCAATTTAGGGTAAGCAACTTCTGCGTCTTCACTTTCAAGCACCAAAAGGGTGAGCAGGATGTCTGCTGTCAGCGAGGGCCAGCCATAAATTCTCCCATCCAAGCAGCTAAAGGAAATTCATGTCCATCAGAGAGAAAAAAAATAAGCGCTCCAAAGCACAAATCCTCAGGGATTTTGTCTTGGACTCCCAGGGGCTGTATGATGCTTACAAGCCACCTGGGAGAATGGGGAAATAAAACCCATTCATCACTTGCAGCTTTTCCTATCCTCCCACGCCGCTTAATCAAACCCCTCGTTTGTATTTCTCCCGTCCCCGCGAGAGGGACCTCCCCGCCCCAGCAAAACCATGCGGGGACACGCAGCCAGGGAAGGACAGTCTGATTATTTTTCTGTTTTAAGCCCCAATTATAAACGCTCATTTAATCCCAACACGTTCCCATGGATGTCTGCAAGTCCCTGCTACTGGAAGACCCTTGAGTTTTCTCTATGCAAAACAGCAAAAGCTCAAAAAGCAAATTAAAACCCCATTATTTTGTTCCTGAACTTGCAATTATTTCTAGCCAACTTAGAACAGTGACACTAATTATAACTGGGTGCTGTATCGTGATTAAGCTACGGGTGTTGGCCTGTGTGGCTGAGCGAGGACACCATCCTGCTGCTGTTCCCAACTCATCGCTCCAGAACTTAAATAGTTACTGCCCCTGACACAGCAAATGTCTCACTTCATCCCCTGGTATTACTCCAAGGTATGAAGAGTCATCTTTATATTACAAGAGATAACCAGAAGAGATCGGAAATACATGGGCCGGTGGTTTCAGCGCCTGTTCTCCACTCTTTTTTTGTGGTGGCATCAAAGCATCCCGGTTCTCCAGCGCGATCCATCTCAGATAAACCCTAATATTGCATTTCTTGTGATCAACGCTTGCTGTCTTCTTCAAAGCCCAAAGCTCTTTCCCCCTGGAGCTGACAGCAGCCAACGACGACTTTTTAAAACCATTTCAAACAAGACAGCATCGGTCCTAATTACCAATTTCCTACCAACATCACAAGACCAAAACTAGATTAATATGGAAGTTTTAATGCAACTAAGGTTATTCCTTCTCTTCCAGCACTTGAGGAAGTTAAATATACAAAAGTATTGGAGGCTACGCTCCAATTTCTGTGGTTCTGGTGCGGCACAGAGCCTTCTGCTAGACATAAGCCATGTATTTCTGTCTCCCACGTAGGTGCCGTAAGATTTATTATGAGGCTTTTTGATGCTCAGCTCCATCCTTGCCAAGCCCCAGCTTTGCTCAACGTCTCGTAGCGGCTCCACTTGTTCTTTTGGATTAAACGGGTTTGCTTTAGGAATAGGTCTCGGCTGATATGGCCGAGATCTAATTGCAATATCCTCCTCACTGGGAAATGCTCGTTGATTGATGGCTCGTCTGGCAAAAGGAAGCACACTCAGAGTCAGGAACATTTGTGGAAGCAAAGAAGGAAAGGGCTCAAACGCTCATTTTCAGATTATTATACAATAAGAAAAAGGTCTGGAAAACCACAACTGTTTTCCCTTAGCGGTGTGCACATGCATGTGTGCATGTGCATGTGATGGGTGGCTCGATTCGGGGTGGAAAGATGACATTTTGGGCCCTTGCAGAGCACTCGAGAGGAGCTCAGCTCCTCCAGTCGCATTTTTCTGGGCAATCAAACATGCAAGGCTCAGTTTGGCTTTTGCTTAACAAGGGTAAAAATTAAGGATGCAAAATAGCAACGAAACGATGCTCAAGAGCCCTTGCAGGGTGACAGCGTGATTAACCACATCCCGCTGCATCAGGGTCCCGACAAAACCAACTCTGGCCGTGGAGAAAATAATCTATCGTCCCAACGAGTGTCTTCTGCAAGTAAAACTTCCTGCAAGAAAACCCTTTTCCATGCAAACGTCACCGGCTGCTACGCAAGCGTGCGCCCGGCCCCGGAGGTCCTTGCCCATTTGGGCGGCTGTAAGGCTGGATCCTGCTAAACAGAGGAGTTGAATCATTTCAAGCTTTCCCAGAGCTAATCAAGTAAAAAACAAGCATTTATCTTTTATTGGCTTTTCCTTCCATAAATTGATATTTATAGACCAGGCTTTCGTAGAGGTCATGGACTGCAGATGGAAAAATCCCTTTTATTCCCCTTTTCTACTACATTAAGCACGTGTCAGCCACTTGAGAATATACCGCCTTCCAGCCCCTGGAGCAACTACAATATTAAAAAGCAAACAAAATACAAATTAATCTTGCAAAGAAAAAGGGAACTTTGGCAATACAAAGCCCTTTTGGGAGAAACATTTAACATTACTGTCACCAAGAGATGAAGACGCCAACCTTCAAAATGCCTGTTGCAAGTCTAATGCTGCATTTTTGAGGATTGAAATAGTTGATCTTCTGGATTTATACTCTTAGGAGGGAACACCTACCTCTACACTGATGCCCTATTACTCTGTAGCTGCTCCCAACGTAGAGCTTTGGAGATTGATGAAATATCAAAGCGAAACAGAGGTAGCAACAATTTACCGCGAGTCGGCTGCACCGCAGAATCAATAAATATTAACCCTTGGCAGTGATCTTTCAGAGATTTTTTTAATTGGACTTGTGCCACTTTCTGCTTCTTTAGGATGGAGAAAAAGGGGTTGAAAAGCTTCTTTATGCACTTGGATCTACCTTATTACAGTGGCTACGTCTTCACCTTGCTAAGAAGGATGAAATACCATCAGAAAACATCCCCTGCAAAGACACGGGGATGGAAAAGTTGGAGATGCTTTTCCTGAGACCAATATAAAAGCTGCTGAAAGAGCACCTGGGCATGGCAAAGGGGAAAGAGCAATGCACGAGGTTATTTTGCTTATTTTAACTACAAACACGTTTTATGCATGCTGTAAACTCCTTGGATAATCTTGCTAGAGGCAGGGAAGGGATGCAGTCGGAATAAAACAAATTTATGTGCTTTGTTGCACCTGCTGAAAGATCTGGGGTTTCTTCACAATTAAACACAACTAGTACGAGGCCACAATGTGAATTTGCTATTGACTGCCAGCGACTAAATTAAAACGTCTTTTTGAGAGCGATACGAAATGCATCATGGTTTGGCCTCAGTCTGCAGCTTGGCTGAGAAGAAGGGCAAGGAGACAGGATTGTTACTGGAGAATGAAACATAGGGGAAAAAAAAGAGAATTAAAGGTACTCTGCAAAGGCAGAAAAATAATTGAGTTGCTGCATTTAAGCTTCGCTCTGAATGAAGTAAGACAAATGAACACAACCACTTCCCCACTCCTAAAATGGGATTTTTTTTTTCCCATTGCTTGATGGCTTACTTAAAAAAGGCAGAGCCATTCATGATTTAAGAGCAATCATAAAACTACAAACTCCCTCGCCTTGCACTAGCCGGGAGAGAAGGCTGACTGCCGTGCGGTGACATACCCAGGCAGGATTTTTCCCTGCCTCCTCACCCGTTCAATCAGTTCAACACCCAACAGGACCCAGCAGATTTACAGCTTTCCCCAAACGCAATCAGACAGACGCCCGCACGCGTGAGAAAGCAAAGCCAAGCAGCCTGCCCTGTGCCCTTGGCTTCTCGCACAGATATTTGGGGAAAAGCAGAGAAAACTAAAAATTCAATAACTTCCCGCAGGATAGAAAGCCAAAATTTGATGGTTTCCCACATCTGAGCATGACGGAAAGACAACACTGAGAGCAATAATTGCCCACTCTCCGTGGGCGCCCTGCGTCAGCCCAGATTTTTCTTAGGTCCTTCTTTCTGCACAAGAAGAGCCGGCTGCTTACCCCAAATCCAAGCACAAATCTCGGGCACTCAGATGATGAATATCAGCCGAGCTCCAATCCCCACTCTTTGAGCCCTCGAGCCGCTCGTCGTCACAGACGAGGCTGAGGTTTGATCCTAAGGAAGAGCCACCTTTGAGGAAAATTAGGCAAAATCCAAAGCTGGACTCGGGACGTGGATCACGGTCCCAACCTTCTCCCCAGCATCCTGCAAGTTTTCCACTAAGGTGGTTTGCAGCTCCACGGCGAGGCACATGTCCTGCGCAGGACATGACAAATACCCAAGGGCCAAAGATGGGACAGGTCAATACGTTCATTCTTCCCAAAGTTGAAGGCCCTGTCACCTCCCCACATCAACGGCAGCCACCCCTTCCCCCTTGGATCGGCAATTCAAGGACAATATTCTCACCACAGCTTTCTGCTGGCAGCTGCTGGGGATGAAGCTGTTTCTGGGCTGACAGCTCCTGGCAACACAGATGGCCATTTATAACTTAATTCCCTCCAAAACTTGACAGAATCAAATCCGATTTATATTTAAAACCTGAAAATCGTGAGCAGATGGGAAGAACGAGGTTCTTCATCTGAAAAGCATTTAACGACATGCCAGAAAAATCACAACGCTTGCTCAAAAGCACTTGATATTCATCAGGGCTCAGCAATCCTTATTGCCATCTCTGGTTTTGCTCCCCATCCTTCCCAGTTAAGAGCATCATGTTGGCAGGTTAATGGGTAACGCAACAGGCGGCTCCTCTAATGGGCTCTTGACACCCTGCAAGGCAGATGGAAGCGGTCGCCTCTCTTACGGCACTTTCTCACCCCATTTCTGTGCCCGTTACATTTCCTGCTGGTAGCGCAGCAGAAGTCCCATTGCTCATCTGCATGCTTTGGAGAAAGCACTTTAGAAACATAGAGCACCACAGCTAGGATTGGACACAAACTGCTCCCCTCTCTTGGTTTTTCATTTGGACCATCTGAGAGCTCAAGAGCATCAAGAGCTCAATTGAAAAATTAGCTCAACGCACCACATATTTCCCCAACAGCTTCTGCTTTATTCAACCACTATTCTATCTTTCACCGCAAGCGGAAACACATTAGAAAAAAAAAAATTTATTCCTATTTAGATAAAACCCCATATCTGGAAAGCACCACCAAATACCTCCAGCGGCAAACCCAATGTTACATCCAATGAGATAAAAAGAAAACTTTCGCTTGTGAGCCTCGAAAGGAATCAAAAAAAAGGATCAAACCAACCCTAAATCATCCAAGTTTTGGTAAAAGTAATTCTGGAAAGATCTAAGAGAGATATTCACCTCCTTGCTAGCACAATGCCAACAGTGTTGCAAAGCTGCAACCCAAAATTTCTCTCCATATCGAGCATCCGAGATGGAGAGCTTAATTACCTGTGCTGGAAAGTTGCTGGATCCTCAGGCATCGCTAACGGGAAATGGATTTCATGATGCATGGCAAATTCTGCTAAATTTACGATTTTGGTTTATTTTGGTTAATATTTCTGCTCTATTTGGAGAGAGCTGTAAAAACAAATGTAAAAGGATTGGCTGTGCTAACATATGTATGCCTTGCTTTTAGATGCTATTACTTGACCTATAATTTGATTTCAGGAGTGCGTTACAAGACAGCCAGCACCACAGTCGTAAACTATTCCTTTTGCTAAGGATGCTCTAGAAAGCGCTGTGACTCCTTACCTGCGGAAGCAGCAGTGAGAAAACGATGCCCAAAGTGGCCTCGAAGTTGTCTTTGAGCCAGAGCCCAACGGCGTGGATGCAGCCTCGCACATGGATGACGTTGAGCAGCTCCAAGCGCTGGAAGCAGAGTGAAGAGAAGCATCACGGTTTTCATTGAGATGTTGAGTTCGGGGGGAGATGTCATTTCTTGCGTTTGCTCCTTCTTGCAAGCCAAAGGAGAAGTGTTGCATGAGAAGTGTTTGGGAATTCATTGCTTGGATTGGACCTTTCCCTGGGTTTTCTTGCCAAAAAAATGTCCCTGGGAGATATAGACCATATGCACAGAGATACTGCAGCTCTCTGCTGCAATACAGGCCCACGGTCACCCCCAAAGGCCTCAAAATCAGCTTCTCTCCTACCACCAAGCCTCAAAACACAATTCAGGACCAGCATTTCCCGGGGCTGATCCAGGAGAGACCTCGTTGCTCTCCGAAAGGCCACACCAAAGCTTGCAAGGACTACCCAAACGTGTCACGAGCCTGCCCGTGCTCTGCAAGCCTGACCAACACCCTGGGACGCTAGGGAAAGGCAAAAAAAAAGAATTTATGTACAGCTGCAGTGACAGCCATCTTTGGTGGGGAAGATCGTACCTGCAGATAACCAGTTCGTTTTAAGGGGTTTGGGGAAGGAGAAGCAAATCTTGTACGTACGAAGGAAAAAGCCAACGTTACCTCTTTATCGAGCGTCCTGTATCCACACAGGGTGTTAATGACTTCTCCAGGGACCTGCGAACAGAGAATTGGTGAACAGACTTAGTGCGGAGAAAGCCAAAGGGGAAATATAAGAAATAAGAACAAAAAATAAAGAAATAGAAGAGCTTGCCCAGTTGCCCTGACCGTTCAGTGTAGCAGCTACCCTCAAACGTCGCTTTGCTACTACGGGCTCCTTTTTGCCCAAATGCAATGCTGAAACCATGTATGCCGGCAATAAGCTGTTGGGTTTTTTTAATTTTTTTTTTTCTCTCTGGTTTCTGCTGTTTCAGAGGATGCCCAGGTCCCCTCAACGCTTTTCCAGTGATTTGAGCTGGGACCGCCTCCACGTCACACGAACATTTAGCAAAGCAGCTCTTTCAAAACATTCTCTTGATTTTCTCCTTGTTTAATTCCGGCCACCTTTTTCGACACACCTTCAGTCGTGTCTCTCCTTCACAATAAAGGGAATTTCACAGGGATTAAATGTATTGGGCTCTCCAGAAATCAAGTGGGAATTTCCCCAAAGTCTCCCAGAACTTTGGGGAGAAATTTTAGGGATTTTAGACATCCCCAAGGCTTAGATCTTTGTTGGCCAACAAAAATGTTTCAAGAGCTACAGCTAATGAGAGAAATCCCTGCAAAATACTGCTATTCAGGACCTTTATAAAATAAAAATCAAACCTAATTCCTCTGCTTCTGTCAGGATGGAAAAGCAATACATTTTGGGTTACAAAACTGATTCTTGCTCATCCCAAGAAAAGCAAAGGTGGAGAGTAGCTCCAGCACATCCTGAGCTAGTTGGGTACTTTGCACCTCTCAGGATTGATCTTCTGTCAGGTTTTTTTTTGGCTTGTTCCATGGATCAAACAGCAGCTTCCGTAACACCACGTATTTCTTAAGGGGCCTTGGGCCCATAAAATAATAACGTGCTGAAATTATTACGCTTTCAGAAAGATGGCTTTGACAACCAGTAAAAGCTCCTGGACAACAAAACCAAACCATCCTGTGCTTTGGAGGCACAGAGATGAAAAAGAGAAATGTGCACATTTAGGTGTAAATTATGCTTTCCTCCAAGACACAGCATAAAAGAAATGTGCACCTCTGGACAGACTCCAGACATAAAGCTGCAGCTTGTTCCTCCTGTAATTGGCAGGGAAATTATTCCAGCACTACCTTACCAAGAGCTTCTGTACCTACCGCATTACTCACAGTGCTATCAAAAATCCCATCTCTCATCATTATTTACAAACTGGGCATAGTTAAGGAGACTAATTAGTCCCTGTGCACATGAAAGACTTGTAGGGAAATCTGGAGATCAGCAGCAAAGCACCCATCAGGGTCAACGAGAGAGAGATCTCATCCAGTGTTGGGACCGTGAAATGGGAAGCCTTCAGCATAAGGGGAATTTGCAATGCTCTTAAGGTAAATGTTCTCACCTATAGCAGTATAAAGGAACCTGTTACATGACCAAGGATCCATTTATTTGGTTTACGTTAAAAAAATAAACCATTTTTCTTGACAGCTTTCAGTTGTCCTTGTTTTTCAGACTCACTTTTGTGGACATCACAGGACCCTTGCCGGAGAAACACCATTGCTTTCTATCAGGCTCATCATTTGAACACATCTGGCTACGGCACAAATCCATCACCACTTTTCTTCCTTCTTGCATTAAACAACCAAGGGTTTCTCAATCGTCTCCAGTCCTGCCCGTCTCTCTGAGTAATTACCTCAAAACCTTGTATTTGGGAGAAGCATGGAAGATAGAAAAGTGAGATTTTGGCCTTGATCGACTTTTGTCAAGGTGTTGCATGGAAGAGAAGGTCAGAGCTGAATTGAAATTTCTAACATAAAACCAGGCAGAAGCCTTTATTCTTCCAGAATGCATTTTGATGCCTTCGGGGATCACAAAAGCGCAACACACAGAGATGTTTAAAACCCACCAAGGGCAGAAGACTGCAATCCTTGCAACTTTTTATTTAAACAACTGCTTTTCTCTCCAAAATCAGTGCCAAATTTCAGCGGTGACACTTCACAAGGGGTTCGGAGACACTGCGCTTGGCAGAGGCACAGCTAGGCTGCGGCTTCCCGGGAGAAGGCACAAGTGCCTTGGAAAACCATTTAGAAAAGCACTTAGAGATGAGGATCCAGTCTCACACCCTCAAGTAGGTGCGTATTTGCCCACTCCTTCTTCCTGGGAAGACTTTAAGGTCTACGATCTCAGAGATGAGACTCTTTAAAACAGCCAGAGTATTTTTGGAGGGTGTCTGCTCTCATTACTGCAACTCAGCCTGCCCTGGAAGATGCTCCAGGGGATGCAACACAAAGCTCTTCGAGGGTCTTGTAATAAAAAAAGTCTTTTCTTGGAAAACAGGATGGTTTTATGGCTGTATTTAATGACAAGTTGAAAACACATTGCAATCAACCCCCTAATCCATGTTTCACGCTCCTTCCTTCAGACAAGCTCGCTTCTCTCAGCATCTTTTGTTCTTTCCGCAATATTACATTTCCAAATGACATCTTCTGGTATATCTCTACTCAAATCTCAAAGGTCCTCTAAGACAAAAGGATGCTTCGCTCTCCATCTTGGTCCCTGGTTATCCCTCCAGCTGCAGGGCCAAGGCAAGATCTTCTCTTCAGCCCTCAAGTAACCTATTTTGGTGGAAAGGGTTTTCAGCAGGGCTTGCACGTGGCGAAGACCCAACCAGGTATGTCCAGAGTATCGCACACAGGTACCTTCTTCATCCCGAGGCACAGAGGTGCTTCTCCCACCTTCTCAGCCCGCAAGGAGAACCCCCACGACAACTTTGCAATTTCAGCAAACAGCTACGAATAGATGTGCTGGAGCTTATGGTAAATGCAATTACAGGGGGTTTCACTCTGTTGTTTAAATTAAATTGTTATTAGCTTGTTTTATGTCGCAGACAGCAGAAAACTCCCAAGGGAGCTGGCTCTCTTAATCCATTTCATGTACTATTAATATTGCATCAGGCTGATTTCTTAACCGAAAGTGCCCTGCAGTGCCAAAAAATCAAATCTCTGAAGAACGAGGCTACATCTATCTACCTGGTTACTCTTCTCCCCAAGAACAGGTTTCATTTCTCATGGAGATTTAGATGCATTTGGTGACGTCTCGCTTCCCATAAAACCACTCCGGCTGTCAGAGCCACATTCGTGGGCTTTAATTCTTGAAAAAGAGTAGAGGATTTACCGTGGACTTTCCCTCCCAGGGGCTGGCTGCTCCGGTCCTTCGCTAGAGCATCCTCCAGACCCAGCTCATTGCAATGGGAAGCCAAAAAGTTGCCTTATTTCTTAACGTACTATATTAATAATCTGTAATTTCTTGTATCTCCAATACTGCCTGCTGCGCTGAGGTCTTTTGTTTGCCGAAGTGTCACCCAAAACCGCGGGGAGTGTAAAAATACTGAAAAATGCACTTGACTCTCTCCAACACATCCTCACTCGTAATACAAAAGGGCAACACATGAATTTCTAATTCCATCTTCAGGAGCTTTAAGATTCTTAATCAACGCCCTGATTAGAGATGACAATTATTTTTGCAGCTGATTTGCATGTCAGACTTCCACTGATACTTAAGACACCCTAGATTTCCCTCTTTTTCTGTTAAAAATTCAACAACAATACTAGATTGATGATATCATTTCCTTGCACAATTCATAAAGCCTTAGGGCAAGGCCAGGGTTCAGAGGCAACGCTGATACTCCTGATGCTCTGAACTTCAAGGAGATTTTGCTACCAGGATTAAGCTTAGCAAAGTCTTTTTAGCAATGTTTATAGCATTTCTGGCCACAGCAACCAGGGATATTTGCATTTTTTTTCCCTGCTTTGGCCCAGCTCCTGGCATTTTATCCACAGCATGTGTTAGATTGATTGCAACGAGGTGGACGGTTGTATTAAACAAGACGGTGTCAGAGCACTTAGCTTAGTCTCAGCAGAAAAGCACTGCTTGGGGGGGGTTGGGGGGGTGAGTGTCTTGATTTTCAGCTCTGCAAATCAGCACAGGAGACCCTAATGGCTCTGCAAATCTACTGCCATCTCTGTTCGACCCAACTCGCAGCGTGTTGGAAATGCAGCCTTGCAAGAGCGATTGTTCACGAGACTATTTTTATTCCATTGCACAAGGGTGGCTGTTTATCCGAATACCTCTCACAGCCCCATTTTCACCAAAACCCTTAGAAACTTCCTCATTAGGAGCAGACACCAGCAAACATGATCCCCATATACCACTAAACCCCGCAGCGGCTGGCTGAGAAATGTGTCCTCTTGGACAGGAAAGCAGAGGACAACAGCTCATTCAGATCCATGCTGAGACGCAGCCAAGTCCTTTTAAGATGCTATTTCTTTGCAAAACGATCCTCCAAACCATTTTATATCACACGTTAGATTGAAAAACATGAACTCGGCATTTCTAACAACTCCTCGGCACGATACAAATGCAATTAATAGCCCAATGCTTTGGTGTTTATTCTACGTTAAAACAGCAGAGCCTACAAAAATATAGTGTAGCCCATATATATATTTTTTAGTTTCTTCAAGCATCTCACGCTGATGCTGTCTCAAACCGCTTTGCAAGACGGCAATGCAGTTTACAGGAAACCCTATAGCGCAGAAATATGCAGTAATAACCAATCAGAAGAGGGTGTTTTGCTGAAATATTGACTGAAATAAAGGCACTTTCCGTGCCTCGGCTGCCTTACCTTCCTGATACAGCATGTGTAGGGCACCCCGCACGCCAGCGGCCCGCTGCCGTTGCAGGAGTGGTACTGGTTAACCTCCCAGTCTCGGTACTCATCGCCGCCGCAGCAAGAAAACTACAAAAAGAAGAAAAGGAGAGGGTGAGACATGCAGCTGAACAAACCTTGACATCTCCAGCCCACCAATGCATCTCCCCCTCCAGCCTTGCCCTGCATCTCCAATGCTGCTTTGCAATGCCAGCATTGAGAGCCCCGACTATTTTCTGCTTTCCAGGACAATACGAAGTTGAAGACACCGGGTAAAAAAAGAAAAGTGGGTGTTTAGCCCCATTTAGCAGGCGTGCAGCAGTTACAGATGCATACACACGTGTATTGGAAGCATCCTTGCTTTCACAAGCCCAGGAAAGACCAGGCTCATTCATGCTTCACTGATTTAATTACAGGTGACTAATCCATCCTATTCCCCAGGGCATGCCAGAGAGATGGCTCTTTCAGCGCCTTGAATGAATGTATTTCTTGGCTCTTGAAGGCAGCTCGGCTAGTTGGTGCCATTCGACAAAATGCTAATAAGGTTCCACAGTCTAACAGGGATTTCTCTTCCCGTCAAGTTAAATTAGAGATCAAATGCTACAGCTACAAAGGAAAAAAGCTTCTTTTTTCTTCTGTTCAAACAATGAAAAAAGAAAAAAAAGTTTCATGAAAGTCATTTTCTGTTCTCTGGAGAATAAAAGTGGGCTTATTATATACAAAGTCATCCCTTCTCTCGGTAAACAAGCTTGAATCTTTACATTTTTCCTCTGGAAAGAAAAGCCTGAAGTGGGCAGGAGAGGTGTGTGTGCTTGATAAGACAGAAAAACCACAGGTTTTCCCCATTTCTTTAAGCACCATACTCTTCAAGGAGCAGCTTTCGGCAGAGGTTTAACCCTGTGAGCATCTGCTCCCCCTCCTGCTGATGTGTTGGTGGCAATACTTGGCCAACGGGAGCAGTAAAAGACATCAGCTTTTGGGGTCTTCGTGGCCTCCTCCCATGAGCAGCCAACCTTTAATTCCTCTATCGCTTTTAATCCTACCCATATCAGTGAGGGAGACCAGCTTGCAAAAGTTGCCTGGAAAGAGGGGGAGAAAAACACCTAAAGGGATATTGGTTGTTGCTACCCATTCGATATCCCCATAGTGCAAAGAAGTTTTTTCCATTTGCTTTTATAACCGTGCAAAAATTGGCACAAAATCCTTATAATGAGGCTTACTAGCTGCCGGGAAGCCTCACCGGGGTGTTTTCTTCTCTGCAAAGAGAAGTTTAGCCCAAACTACTGCTGTGCCTGGATTTATTTCTCATAAGCTGAGACAGACTTCGGTGTGGGTTTTACTTTCATGCAGGCTCCCGGAGCTCAGAGAAGCATAACAAGCAGAAAAACCAAAGACAGCCCTTGGAAAGAGCCTCGCAGGTCGCATCTGAGGAGCTCTCCGTGTCGAGGACCGCCACCGCCACCCGCGAGATGCGGGCTCATTACGGCTAAAATCATCGCCCTCAAAGCAACACACTTGAATGAGCCACTTTGGTGAAAGCTGCCTTTAATCTTCCCTAAGAAGAAAGGAGGACGTTTGCAAGCACAACACCCTCATCCCTCTAAGCCTTACGTTGAGTTTGGAGCCATTCGGGTTTGAGCAAGAACCGCAGCCCCGGCAGTTCTTTGAAATTCAAATCCTGTGCTCAGCAACGCAGTTTGAACTCTGTTCTTCCACCTGTACTCAGCAAACCGTTAGAAAAAGATAAAGCGAAGAGCAGCAGACAGCTGCAGTTACTGACTTGGGGCAAACCTGGGCTTTTGAGTCATCGTTGTCTCCAGCCTCGCATCCAAGGGCTGCAAAGGGCAGTAGTTCACCAAAAATGAGTGATAAAAATATAAGTATTATTTTCTTTAGGGCGATTTATGTCCATATCTACTTGCTCACAGGCAGCCAGACCGAGTAGGTGTCAACAGGTAAAACCACATCATTTGCGTCATCATCCTGGTAATGTAAAATATTAATGTCTGGCACTTCGGACCATAATTACTTGTTATTTTTACTGTGTGATACTGGTTTAAGTGCGTGAAGGCCGTTGGCTCTAGTTTAAAGCATCACTTGAGAGAGGATTTAAGCAAAATTCAAATCCTAAGGAGCATACTATGGTTTTGCCTGACCTAAATAAGCCATGTGCCAGCTAACCTATGCATAGACAAGGTTTTTAATAAGGAAAATGGCAAGAATAACCACTAAATGATGATGATAGCAGGCTGCTCTGAGCTTGTGTTGTATCAAAAAAGCAGGTCTGGGTGCAATCCTTCCAGACTGACTGCAAGTTTTCATCCTCTCAGAGTGAACTGGGCTGCTCAAGTCCCGTAAAACCAATTTCCCTTCTCTTAAAAGCAGTTACTCCTCTGCATTGCTTCTCCCCGGTCCTACCCCCAGGAAGAAGCAACTCTGCATTTCAATCACTGACATTGCTGCTGTTCCTGGTTTGGAAATCATACGCTAATATAAAAGCTCACAGCAACGAGCTGCACATTCTTGCAAAGCTCCTTCTCTCGCTATAAGATAAAATATGCAGATGTTAAAGACTTATCAGCAACACTATAAGTGGCCACAACTTCTTTTAGTACAAAGAGAGACTTTGAGATTAAGATCTCCCCCTGAAAACTTTCAATAAAAAGTCAAGTGAAAAAGTAGATAGGAAAAATGTTGTAAAAATGGGGTGAAATTATATGATAAGTGCCTGATTCTCGCTTGTTTGGAGATACAGAAACCTTCCCGCAAATACATCTGCTTTATCTGGAGATTTGTGGTCTAACCTCCTTGCCAAGGCTCGTTGCAGATGGCTCCAACATGGACTTTCCGACTGCTCGTGGCAGCATCCATTTATCATTCATACAGAGAGGTCTGAATTATAGCAACCTCTTTGAGAGGTTGGAGTAAAACTTGAAAAAGATTCAGATCTTTCTCAGGATCAGTCGTGTCTTGAGACCTTCAGTGGGCTCCCAGTCTTATTAATGCGCTCGGCTCAGTAATGATGACTCCAAGAGTTAAAAGCAGGTATTTAGCCAAGAGAGGGGAGCGTGGAGGACACCAGTGGCCTTAAATTCCAGCTACATCAAAGAAGAAGGAGCTTCACAGTCTCCTTTCCTTCAAAGAGAGAGATAAGATTCACATATTTATGACGCTCCAACCCATAATGAAAGGAGAGAAATGAGGCTGAGGTGAGAACATAAAGTTCATCTGAAAGCAGCTTTGCCGGCAAAGCCTGGCTCTGCTCTCCAAAACCAACCCAGGAGACGTAACATCACTGCGATTTCTCTCTTAGATGTCAAGTTTTTGGTTTTTTCCACTTTTTTTTCATTCACCAAACGCTTTGAGCCAAGTGCTTCCCTCCCGCAACAACACAAATAACAGGTAAACCAAATATCCTCACTCAAAACACGAACAAACCTACACCCCCCAAATTCCCAGTAACGGCTTCTCGCCGGTGCTGGAAAACCAGATGATACGTTAGAGCCAACCAAGCTTGTCCGGATCGGCCACACGCTTAACGGCATGGGTAATAACTTCAAATCCTGACTTTACTTGGCTTTTCGTTGTACTTAGGGGGAGGCATTGTTGCTTGGCTGAAGCGCGGCCACCTTGGGTTTCGAGAGACAAAAGGGAAACACATCTAGCCAGGGCTCAATGGCAGGAATTAGGAAGGCATTTTAATTTAATACTTAATTTAATATTTACTACCTCAAACAAACTACATGGTGAATAAAATACAGGCAACAGCAGCAGCTTATCAAAAGTTTGGTTAAAAAAAAAAAAAAAGATTTGCGAGGACAGTTTTATCGACCTGCAGGTTGGCTCAAGGATAGGGGACAGATCCTGCCAACTCCTGGCAGGCTTTAAGCATTAGATATGAGACAGGATATGCAACCACACACCTAAAAAAATGAAAGCAGACTATGCCAAGCCCCAGTATTGGACTGGACATAGCTCTCGCCAGTCCCAGGAGCAGCTTGCCCCCGGTGCTGCCCATGGAGAGGCTGGAGCTCTTCTCTCCTTCCAGCTACTGCATGAAAACACCTTATCTGCAATCTTGCCGTTGAGTCAAGGGCTTGGCCAGCTACTGATGATGACACCTCGAGTAAAGAGACATACCTAAGGTGGCCTAACTAAGGGTCGTTGCAGCCCTGAAGCAGCTTTAGCAACTGTTATTTTATTCCTCCATCTCTCTCTATGCAGGTTGGGGTAGCTATCAAAAAGCTTTCAGGCGTTAGGCACCGGTTTCCCACCAAGATTGGGAAATATAAATATCCTGGTATGGTCCATACTGTGGCGTGGAGCAGAAGATGCTCTTTGCAGGGCACACAGATGGCAGATTAACTCACCAAAATCCCCTGCGAGGCGGGCTTGGAGAGCAGCACAACGCAAAACTATGCAAAAAGAGCAGCACAAACCAAGAAAGATCAAGACATTCACAATAGATCGTGCAAGGCACCCTAGGGATGGGAATAAACTCTGAAAATACAGGGAAAACTAATGCTTCTGCTTCAGTGAGGCACAGAGATAACCACTCCTTGAAAAACTTCACAACCAGACCTCCCCGATGCTACCCCACCTCCAAAACCGAACCTTTTCTTGTACAAAATCCAAGATGTTCTTGAAGTCAAGGTCATCGTAATAGTGTCTGATGCCCTCTTGGATGTTGGAGTGGAAAACTGCATTCATCTGGGGACAGAAAAAAAACAAAAACACGGCTCACACATGGAAAAGGGACTGGGAAAACATTGCAAAACATGAAAAATCTTTCATAGCAAGCATTGCCAGTTGTTACCGGAGTAAGAATTTAACCCACGTGCTGGCACAAGCCTATTTCTTGGGGCAAAATTCATCATTTTTGAGCTCTCAGGGTTAGCAGCACCATTTTTGAGCTCTCTGGGTTAGCAGCATCCCATAGCACCTCTCTGCTCCCTGCACATGCAAGCAGACCCACGCACCTTTATCCACCCATTTTTTCTTATTAAATTCAATTATTAAGGTGACTTCTTCGAAAGCTCCCTCAAGCTCTCCAATCCCATCGACTAACATGATTTTAACCACTGGCAGGGGGGTTTCTGTGGCATTAGGAGGGGCTGGAGGAGGTGAAACAGGCTGTGACAGCCAACACCGCCAGCTGCTCAGTGATTTATCTGTGGGATGAGCTACACGCAGGAGCAGAGACCTCATCAGAGCCCTCAATCACTTCTAATCCCAACAAATCATTCAGCAATTCAATCGCGCCCTGAAAGGGAACGGTGCAGCAGGGCTGTGGCTCTCCTTACTGCTCCTTCAGCCGTATCTCCGAGGACACTTTGACACACCAGGCACTTCACATTAAACACTAATTGAATCGAAAAATGTATTTTACAGATGCCTGGGAAGCTTATTAGTGAGCTGGGAGCGGAGGCTCGAAATGTCCTATGCAAAGCCTGGCGCAGGTTTGTCATTTGACTCCTGACAAACCACCAAGCAGAAATATTAATGAAGGAAAAAGGAACTTTTTTCCGAGTTCGAAGTAGGGGAAAGGAGGGGGGAAGAAAACATTGTTTTTCATAATTCACTCTGACATGAAAATTAGAGGTTGGGCAAACTGGGAACGGGGAGAAGAACGTGAAAAAAAGAGAAATGAAGGCACGTCAGAGCAGCAAACAAAGCCTGCCAACAGCGAGGGATCAGGCAAGGGGATGTGAAAAAACCTTTAAGAAATTGCTCATGTGGAAGTTTATTAAAATGTTAATTCCCGGTTTGCCCACCGCTAAGACCAACACAACAGGCAACACCCGGGTTTTACCATTTTCTGCTTGTTTTCCTCCAGATAAGCTCACTCCATGATCCTATTGCCCTTCGAGAAGATGCCAGCCCAGAGGCAGCCTCTGTAATTAAATCTTGATTTTAAGGTGGGAGATAAATGTCGCAGGGTTAAGTCATTAAGTTCTGGTTATGAGACCTCTCCACTCCCTTCCCTTTAAGGACGCCTAACCCGTTATCTCCGATAATCTCCAAAAACTCATTTGCATATCAACAGAGCCCATTTCAATGTTCAGTAGCTTCAAGGCTACTAAATTCATTCCTCGTCCCTGCTTATTTAATACAAAATCCAATTAAATATGTTTTTAACAAGTTTAATAAACAACCATTGTTCCAAATGCAGATTTGTGCCTCCGAACAATTTTAGGTGAAGTGGATTCATCGCTTGTCAGATCTCTCTCTTCTCTCTCCCTCATTGTTTGATTTTTAATTAGGTTTTGATATTGCCCGTTAATTTAAATTAAGGGACAATTTAGGCGCTAATGGTTTCTACTCAACCCAGCAGTTTAATCACGAGGCTGCAATCCCCTCTTCCTGAAGGTACCAGCGTTTCCCTGTTGCATCCGTGCAGGATGGTGCTGAGCACCATCACTGAGGCTCAAAGGTGGAGCAAAGCAGAGGATTTCATGCTGAATTTCACAAAAATACAGCCTCTATGTGGCAGCACATAGTGATTTTCTATACATGGGAAGGACTCAAGCAATCTGATTTTCCTCGGAGAAGCACATCTTTCCACCAGTGCACCGCGTTTTTCAGGGTTTTGGAGAGCTCTGGGAAGCTGCTGGATGGAGTTGGCTGCAGCATCCAAAAGGCAATGTCCTCCCCCATTGCCTCCCTTCAACTTTGGGGCTCACCAAGCACATAACTCCCAACCCCAACATGTCTCTGGGGCTTACCGGACAACCCAAACCTTGATGGGTTTGAAAGCATCAAGCTATTTGTGCAAAGAGGAATTGATTTTTAGAGCCCATAAGTAGGTATTTCAGATGTTGTTCTCCTGCCTTGTGCATTCATTGAGCTGGCAGAGATTGAGATTAGCTATTTAATCGTTTGATCGATTGCGAGGGGAAGATTAAATTGAAAATGGCAGGGTTTCTTTAGCAGAAGGCAGGCGGCCAGGAAGGACATGCATTGGAAGCATCTACCATCTCGCCGGCTCTCTATAACTCAAATCCATCCTTGCAAATGCAAGCCAGCAGTTAACGTAATAGAGGCGAGGAGCTTAATGAGTCCTCAAGAAAAAAAACCAACAGGTTTTTGGCTGAGAGTCTGCACAGGGAGCTGCGGCTGTGGTGGGGGCCTGGGTGGTGCTGGAGATCCATTGCAGCTCTGGAGCATGATAGGCAGCCCCAGACGGGGAAGAGCAATGAAAACCTTCCATTTTCAGGGCAGACGCTAACGGATACTTGAGGATTTTCCCCCCCGATGACAGGCAGGGCCGCAGTTCGTCACCGTGCAGCATCCAAAGACCTCCTGATTGCACTCACCTTGTTTTCAAAGATGATTTCGATGAATATCAGCAGCAGCTCCGTGAGGAAGATCACCAGAAGGACCCAGAAGAACTGAAAAGAGAGAGGGAAGGATTAGCCCTGCTCCAAGTCAGGCTGTGTCGTCTGTCAGTGGTTAACCACAACAAGGGAGACCTGGAAAGCGAGAGCTGCTTTGAAACACTTAGAAATCAGATCATTTCATTACGAGCTCCCCAGGGAGCTGCAAATCTTTTCCAAAGATCTTGGTCCTAACAGGGAAAGCAGTTTGCTACCTTGTAGAAAGCGTGGCAGGAAGGAAGGAAGGATTGAAAAAAAGAAACCAGATGCAATTTGAATGGCCAAATTCTGCATGGGGAAACGAGTAAAATGGATGCAGTGGGAGCAAATGTTATCTCTGGGTAGATACAGGTGTGCAGCATCCTTCTGTGATGGGATGCTGGCGCTTGGTTGAACACCGATGTTTCCAAGCTGAGCATCCAATGCAGGATCATCCCTCCCCCAGAGTATGGGCAATAACTCATGCCTCTGCCAGAATTGATTGTGGTAACAAATTTAGTCTGGAAATCAATGTCCTGATGGAGCAAACTACTTAAACTAGAAGGTCTGATGTTCTTGTAGCCCACACCCATCAGTCTCCTAATGCTTTGGTCCCTATCTGAGAGGTCCCATCGGGCATCGCATCCGACTTTGCAGAGGATGGAGAGGAAAGCTCTGCCCAGCTCACACTTGTCTCCCCAAGGCTACCTCCATCAGCGACTTTGGAGACTCGCCTGAAAAAGCAAAGTGGAAAGTTACCATGGTAACTAGCTAAAACTCCAAAAGCAAGTTAAAAAAAGGTGGGGGGGCAGAGGTGATTTATTACCACGATATTCACTTTGACCACTGGTTTATTAGAACAGCCTGTTTACAAAAGCAGGTAGCGCAGGGACCCGCATGCCCAGAAATTATTTCCCAAGCTCAGCAAAACCAAAGCGCCTTTGCAGCAAAACACCACTTCGTGCCCCAAACGGTTGGGGTTTTTAATTAGCCACCCACCAAGAAGTTTTGCACCCTGCTTATTTTGGTAAAAGCCAGCTAGCTGGAGGAGCAGCACCACTTTCACCACCACCTAAATCAGTTCCTAACAGGCCAGCTATAATTAGGCAAGGAATCCCGTAATTAAGGAATACAATTGACCAAGCACCTGTTATCTCGTAGGCAGAGATGATATGCAAAACGCCACAAGCATCTAAACTGATATATAATGGGGTTGCTTCAGGAGGAAGCCCAAGGCGGCGCAGTTCATGGTTTTACCAAGCTGGTCATGTCTAGATCTCGCAATGCTGCAGCAAGAAAGAGAAACTCAATTTTGGAAACATTTTTGTTCTTCAACCTTAGTTAAAACCCAAGAGAAAAAAAGAGAGTGCTTTGTCTTCTGTGTACGGGGAAAAAATGCAAACTCTTACCAATCTCATTGTGAGCAGAGACAAAAGACTTCAATGGCTTCAAAGTCCAACTGGGGACCACCGTTGTGTTCATGGTCAGACCAGTGCACCAAGAAACGCCTAAAAATCAGCAGAACAAGGCACGCAGAGCCTTTCTTCTTGCCAAACCAATGGGAGGCTCCTCTGAAAGCACCAACCCTGCAGCTCTTCCCAGAAACCAAGAATTTCAACCCAAGAGACCCCTCGTGCAGGTCACTACGTGGTTTTTCTGCTCTTTCTAGTGCTTTGGCCATTGCATGCCATGCACCGATTTTGTCCCCCACTCAATTTCCTTCTTTCGGTCTCAATTTCTGCTGTACAACTTGTCAAGTCAAGATATAAAAGACAAGGTTTATGCAATACAACTCAGCCGGCTCCGTGCATATTGAAATCAAGGCTAATATTTAATATCCAGGTTTGATATCTGATTTATAAACAAATGTGGGAGTGTTGTGCAGAAGTCCATGAGATGCCAGCTGTACCTGACTATTAGAAAAATGATGACTGAATGTGGCTTTCAAATGCTCTATCAGATGAAGTTCACAGGTAGCAAACCCCACCGTTTCCAAGACAGCAAGCCCAAAAAAGAGCTTAGCTTATGGTCTTTATAAATGGGGGAAAAGTGGCAGTATTCATGGGGAAGAAAGACACGGCAGATGCTGATTGCAATTCCTTGCAAGAGGGAAACTGCAAACCTGGGAAGTCACATAGGTGATGCCCAGCTCCCCCTGGACACCCCACAATACATAATCTCGCCTTCAGAAAGCCCACAATTTCCCTTATAATTTATAGAGGATTTGCAAGAAAAGCAACCACAAACACAGGTCTTCAGCGCAAGCCCTGCAAATGTGCAGCCCGAGTGAAAACCAGCTCTTCTTCCCCCAAATAACGGCCGAACGGAGCATGCAAACCCTCGCCGGCTGCACGGACATAGCAGAAAGCGGTGCTTTTTTTGCATTCACAAGGATTGCAGCAACCACCAGTAACCGTAATGCACATTTAGGGGCGAATCTGCTGGCAACATCCATGATCATCCCTTTTAACTAGCACACTGCAGCCCTTGCTGTCTGCCAGACCAGGCATGAATAAATCAGCATTTTGTTCCTTAAAAAGACTCCAGCAGCAAAATAAAGAGCAAAAATCCACATTAAACAGCATTTAATCCTGCCTTGAGCTGCTGTAAGTTTGCAGCAAGTTCAAAATCACAAAGCAAGTAAAAAAAAAAAAAAAAAAAAATCACAAAGCAGCGTGGCGAGGAGCTGGTTTTTCCTCCCATTTTCGCAAAAATTCACCCTTTGCATGGAAGTGGTGGCATGCGAGCGAGCGGCTGTGCCTCCGCGGCATGACCCTCCGGCCGGGCTTCACCGCTCGCATCCCCAAGAGGAGGCCAACGCTGCAGAGGAACCGGGAAGGTGCCCGATGATCTCACGCATCACAAAGCAGACAGAAAAGCCCAGCTTTCACGGAGAGAAACTTCCCAATAAAACCTTCATCTTGTTCAAGACGGCGGGATCGGGGAAAAGTTGCTCAATTCTTATTAAATTAATACTCGCTGCAGCCAGCTCCCTTTAAAGAGCTCATCAATCCAATAAATTATACTGTTTTCCCTCAAATACCTTGACAAAAAGATTAATCACCCCCATTCCCATGATCAGCAGAGCTCCAAGCTGCTCCTTCCCTCCTCTAACAAGTCTCCAGCACCGTTTTGTTTATCGTTAATCTCTCCTGAAACCCAAGCGAGCGCAGAAGGAAAGCACCCGGGGACTGCGCTCTGCCTCAGGTTTAAAGACAGGTCTCCTTCCAGTTTGGGGAATAACCCCCTTGATTAGGGTCTTTTTACATAAGCAATATATAAGTTGCCTAGAGCGATCCCTTCCCATATATCCTCTGGGTGTTTGGTTTTCTGCCACCTCCGCGCACCAGATAGGATGTCTTGCCATCAAGTTTAATCTCCCAGAAGCTTAAAAACCACCTGAAACACTGAGTTTGTCCAGAGTAAATGCTTCCAGCCATGCGTCTGGCTGATAGAGGGGTGCAAACCTGCTGCTGCTTCATTTCCAGACCACGAGCAGCTGCCTCCAATTTCCAGCTCGAATGTCTCCTCACCAGGCAGAAAGGATGAACATGGGTCAGGGATGGGTTGGAGGCACCGAGGCTGAGCGATGAATAAACCACGCAGGGATTTATTCAGGAGCCAGGGATTTATTCAGGAGCCAGCCCAGGGAAGGAGCCCTGAGCCACGGATAGAGGCTGAGCATCACTCCTGAGCTCAGATGCACTCGAGACACATATGGCCATGGGAGGTTCAGATATGCCAAGCCCGAGTGTGACTCCAACGGCATTTTGGATGGGAGAGGGATGCTCTCTTTGCCAGGGATGAGGCAGGGAAAGGAGGAGATGCAGCCGGTAGGATGGGAGAGCTCCTGGAGCAATGCGAAAGCACCAGAGAAATCTGTGATGTTATTTAGTATGAGCAACCTCTGTCTGCAAAACGCTGCTGCGATCTCACAGCGTGGCCGGGGAGAGCAACCGGCTGCCACAACTGCCGGGAAAAAAAAGTTTTAAAAAAAAAAAGAACATCTCCAAAATCCTACCTTTCTACCTGGCACCCAGAGTTTCCCATGCAGCACCCAGGGGCTGATAAGGGAAAATATTTGCTTCTTGATGATCCATTTCCTACTTCAGCTCAGTCACAGGAAAGGACAAGATAATAAGAGCAATAACGAGGATGATAATTTCTAGAGAGCCCATGATATAAGCCAAAAAGAAAAGAAATAAACCTATAAATAGATTCCTGGGTACTTTGCAGCAGGACACTGCGAAAGCTGAGGCTGAAGATGCTGCTCTTGAATCCTTTTGCCCTCTTGATGAACTTAACATTAAAATAGTACAGGCAGAGCACAAACAGCTGCCTAATTTAAGAAAGCGAGTGGGTTTTTTGCTGAGGAAAAAAGTTACTGGTCATACTTAAAAGAAAAGACTCTACACACCCCATATAATGAGACCCTATGGAAGTGAATGGAGGAGGAATAGAGGGGTTTGAACCCCCTCTGCGAAGGGTTTTATCCTCGTTCCAGGCTCTACAGTCACCATTAAACCCCTGTGGGAACAGGCACATTCTGCATCCATGCAAATAACCCCCCAATATTTTATTTTTATCTATTTCTACAGGTGCCTCTCCAGCGAAGGAGCTAAGTCAGCCCCACTGAAGCCAATGCAAGAAAAGGGTTTGAACCTATTAATGTAAAAGCGGCGACAGGTCGTTAAGGGATGGAAAATCTGAATTCCCCATCCCCAAGATGAAAAGAAACTCATGCAATTTAATTTCTCTTCTTATAAAGCATGAATCCCCCCAGTTTTGCATGCCCAGGAGTTTACAGGATGGTGGTCCCCAGGGTTCACCATATTTTGGGGATCTGGAGAGGGAACTGGTCATTCCCTCTTGATGCACGGGAACAGATCGAATGCGCAGCCCCATGAAACGCACCTGATGCAGAGGCATGCGATAAAAAAATCTTTCACTCTACCTGGGAGGCCACTAAATCACGCCTTTAGCAAGCGCCTGCCGCCTCCTCTGCCTTCCTTGAGACCAACCACGGAGTCGTCCAGGGTCTCACGTGAGCACAGAAACATGAATCCAGTTGCTTTTGTCCCCAAAGTGAAACTTTATGTAATGCTTTTAAAGAACTGTTTCTTCCTAACGACGTTAGAGCTTTCTCCCGTGCAGAGTGGCATGGGTTTGTGCTTTTTCTGAAAGACACTTGCATGCAGCCCTTCCTCTGAAAACCCAAATAATTGTTTATTCCCACATAGAAACAGCTTTCATAGTTGCTTTGAAGCAAAAAAAAAATCCCCAAAATCTGTCAGGAATGTCTCCTACACAGATAAAATGAGGACAACAAAGCCCAGATGAAGAGACTTTGCAGAGCACCTTCTGGTTTAGCAATACAGCAATAACCCTCTCTGCCCAGGACACTATTTTATTCATGCAAACCATGTTATTTTATTTAGGGGGCATGCAACATGCCCCTCCTGCCCATCCGCCCAGGCTGGGGCTCACTACACCTATCTGGGTTTCATGCATGCATTTGCCGAGCCTCAAGTCAAAATACACATTTCCTTTATGTTTCAGAAGCTAAATAACCAAGAAGCCTGGTTTTAATCCCAAAAGAGCCAGTAGCCTTGCAAATAATTGACAAGGACTCCCCGAGAGCCCTGGGCACGCAGCGTGGTCCATCCTCCACACCCCAGGTACCAGTGGTACCTTCACCATGTCCCACAGATGCCTGCTCTGCGCCTTTGAAGACCAAACCTGCTCCCCAGACCTGACAGAAACCCCATCTTTTTCCCCCTTTGGGCTTTTATAGCCTGCAGCTGGGTCCATTTTCAGCTGCTCTTGACCTTTCCTTGGCTATAGCCCTGTTACCCTCCACTCCCATTCAAGACCAGGACAGATGCTGCAGCTCGAATATGCATGTTCTCAAAAACCCAAAGAAAAGGAGGTTTTTATGAACAGGGATGGATGTTGCCTCTTAGAGCCCCCCTCCATCCAGCTCCAGGAGCGATGGCTCCTTTCAAATCTAATTTATTTCAGAGTTTGAGGGCCAAGCAATCAAATTTCACCCATTTTCCAAAGATCTCTGTACCTGTTGCTTTCCCCCTCAATCAGGAAAAATATTTCAATGGTGCAATCGGCTCAATCCTTTAATGAGCACCAGGCAATTCACTGGAAACTCCTAATGTAGATTAAACCACTTGGGTGCTATTAATATCATCCCAGATTTTGCAAAAAAACTCTCCTCAGCCTTACTCCGGTGCTCACCAGCATCCCTTCATCGTGCAATGGGTAGCTCCAACTTTGAGGGATGCTGAGGAATCACCAGCAGTTCTCTTTGGGGAGTAAAAATGCAGCATGAGATATCTTTTATTTATTAAAAATTCATATCAAGAAGGTAAGTAACTCCAGAGATGTCCATAAATAATCCACGCTTGGAGGATTTTTGGAAGGATTTTGTAACATCAGCCCTTTACCGGGCTTTCCAGAAGCTGTGTGGCCCCACTAATTCACTGCAAGGATGGCTGTTATTATTGCAATAGCTACTTTAGTGATGAGATTAAAATAGAAAAGAGTGAGCACCAAGGAAAGAAATGCAACATGCTGGGAGTTTGTTGGCGATGCTCAGCGTATGAGGCTCGGGAATAATAACGTATGCTCTTTGCTGCTTGCAAAACCTTCCCAAACTGCTCCTAGAAAGATGGTGAATGGGGACACTGCAAGAAAGTCAGTGTGAAAGTGCCAATAATTAGTGTGGCAAAAGAATCATTAACTCCCCCCAGCCTCCAGCCCCCTCTTCTCCCTCAGAGCCAAACCTGGGCTAAGCAAATCCCCATTTAAAGCACGTTGCGGTGATTAAAAAGCCCCAGCCAGGAGGGGATGAACCCTTAACAGAGGAAATCAGCCACAATTTCTTGTACAAAGCTCCTTCTGCTGCCTTGGGGTTTCCAATTTTGTCTCAAGCAAATGAAATAATAATAATTAAAAAGGGTTGAAAAACCACAGATTTAAAGGAGAACAAATTAGATGCAGAGAGCTGGGTAAAAAGTGCTGGAGGGTCCCTGCAAGGCTTTTTCTCACTGTATTTTTGGGGGATTTGGGATTTAGAGGGTTTGCAGGTCCGTCCCACCCAGGAGAAGGCTGTGGATGCTCGTTACACAAAAATAGGGAGCGTGAAAGGCTGCCCACGGGAAGCATCGGTACCTGCCTGCTCCAAAGCCCTTTCGCATCGGATCTGGTCCCTAGTCCCCTGGGACTCTCCTCCTTTCGCTCGCAGCCCTTGATCCCGGGTCTGGGATGTTTTCAGCTCCCCCTGCAATTCCGAACACTCGCTGCTCTGCAAATGTCAGACCCTCCTCATTTATCCACTCCTCTGCGCAGCTAAGCAGAAAATAAATCAAGAAAGTGGTGGTTTTGTTCAGAAAGCCTGCAATCAGAGCACGCTATATAATCAGCGGGCTTAGAGAGAAAAAAGAAATACATGCAGATCCCCGAGCAAACCTCCGCAGGAAGGAGTTTCTTCACTCGCTTTTTTCCAGCGGGCTCTATTTGTGTGCTAATTATCAGGAATTTGTTTTCTGGAGAGTTAAAGCAGCACCATCGAAACCTACTGATATTGGAATATCCAGAGAAAACTCTTCATTGTGGATGCAGGGAGCTGAGCCCCCCCCCGGGGAAGGGAACCCTGGACCCCAATCTGGAACCCAGGAAGCATAAAGAGAAATGGGTTTTTGCAGTGATGCTTTGCACAAAGCAACCTCTAATTAACCTGAAATTTCCCTGCAAACAGACAAAAGCAATTGGAAAGAATGCCTGGTGACCTCCCTCGCAGCAGCAGTTATAACCCCAGATAAGTTCAAACACAGAAATGCAGCTTCATTTCTCATGCAAACCTGTAACCAGAAGGAGCCTTTTATTGAGCAAGTTTTCCACCGCGCTCGATATGTGATATCCATCACACCACACCGCCAGAGCCACCGAGGGCTGCCACCCCAGCGATCGATGCTGCCCTGATTTATAATACGCCGCGCTTTGGAGGAGGTCGGATGCACCTGACCTCCAAAACCTGCATCTTTTGCAACCAAAACCTACAACCGCTTCTCCAAAAGCTGCATCTCACTGATGGGAAAAACCACAGCAGGGTCTCTTCCTGTGGCTAGAGCAGAAAGGGCAACTCTTTCGCCTTCTTCGTCCTCTAAGAGGGCAGAAATAGCTGAAAAACAGCCTAAAGGAGATGCTGGTCAAATCCCATTTCAGCTGGAAATTGCTTTAATTTTTTCCGGAAGAGAATCTCCCTATTGCCCATACATATTGCCCATAAATACCCCTTTTTTTTTTTTTTTGCTGCATCCTAAACCGCTGGGTTCTCCCTCATTCATTTTGCAGGGACAGAAAAACCCACCTCCAGCCACCAGCTGCAAACTTTGCAAACTCAGGCCAGCCCAAATTCACCCCAAATTCCTCCAGCCACCGAGGTCACCATGCTCAGGGGATCACGCTGAGCCTTTTGGTTCATCCCAAGGCCTTTTCCAAGCCCTCTGGTCTTGGAAATTTGCCTCTTTACTGCAAATATTCAAGGGACTATTTCTTTTTGCTGGCCTGCAGGCGAGCACACCTGGGGCAAATGGATGAGCTGGATACCCCGTGCAAATGCTCTGCTCTCAGCCAAGAGGTTTTCCAGCACCATGAAACCATGAGGAATTCGCCCGAGTCAAATCTCCAAATAGTTTAAGTGCAAGCAATGCACCCACGAAACATTAACTCTTTTTTAAACTGTTTCACCCAATTCTTCCGAACGCAGAAGAGAAATAAGGGGAAAGTGCTACTTACTGGTATTTTTACCTCCTCTGACTTAAAACTGATTTTAAGTGGCTGTTATAGGGTAATGAATTAGCACTGGCGATGTGGCAGAGAGATGCTTTATACGGCACTGCTGTAATAGAGGTTTTCCGCGTCAATTTTTGCCCCTTTCTCTGCACGATCGGAAAAAAAACCCAGCTGCTTGGACCAGCTCAGACCTCAAAGTGCTCCTTCACACATGCGTTAGTCTGATTGCTTTTATTCAGGATCCCCAAGCTTCAAATCACTGTAGTAGCTGACTCTCTTCAAGGGGGAATTTATCTTCCCAGGAGAAGGACAGTTCTCCATCCACACAATAGCTCTGTGATTGCCAACCATTTCCCCACACACAGCCGTACTCCCTCCCCTCTTCAAACCTGACATATCTGCCATTTTCCAGCATTTAATCTCTCTATTTACATGTGCAATCAGAGGCTGGAGAGGAGGGGGAAGGCACATTTCAAGCCCAGCTTGGGAAGTCACATCATGGGTCAACCTTGAGAGTGAAAATATGGAATTGCAAATAAAATAAATGGCGAAGCTGGTGGTGGTCGCCGGAGTTTGCTTTTCACATCTTGCTCTTGCTGACATTTGGAAATAGCAGTATAGATATAAATATACATTTTTATATAT
>NW_009203844.1:0-307 GCF_000690835.1 Fulmarus glacialis
CAAAATGGGGCAGGAATGGGCAGAGACTGAGCTGAAATTGGGCAGGACTGGGCAAAATGGGGCAGGAACGGGCAAAATGGGGCTGAGCTGAAATGGGGCAGGAACGGGCAAAATTGGGCAGGACCAGCTGAACTAGGATTGAAATGAAATGGGGCAGGACTGGGCAAAATGGGGCAGGACTGGGCAAACGGGGATTGAACCAAAATGGGGCCAGAAACGTCCAAACTGGGGCTGAGCCGAGCCGGGGCCGGGCAGCTCCCAGCAGGCCGGGGGTGCGCGGACTTGGGGTCCCCCCCACCCCAGCCCG
>NW_009203845.1:0-22011 GCF_000690835.1 Fulmarus glacialis
GAAGCGTTGGCAGCCAGAGGTTGGCTGGGTCGTGCATTAGCCTGGAGGGACAAATCCTGGGACCTGTTGGTGTGGGACCCCATGCACCCGCCCTGTTCCTCAGCCCTGTCCCATCAGCTCCGGCACTCCTCGGCTGCTTGTCCTGCCCCAGCCTCGTGTTTCAGCAGAAGACATGAGCTGCTTGATACCAGCTGGGGAGGGTAAAGGGCTGATCTGTACCCGCTTGCCCAGACTCCGGTCGGGGTGGGCCTCCTGTGCTCCAGAAACCACTTTCTGTAGCGTTTCCAGCAGCAGAACTGAAATTCCTCGTGGAGGAGGCAGGAAGAGCCTGCCCAAGGTCTGTGCAGCCAGCCCGGGAGCAGCATTAAATAATTGAATGGACTCTGAGTATTACAGCATAGTCCTTGCCCCGCGGGGTTAATTAACCTCATGTAAGGTTTTTGGGGTGTGTTGTCTCCTCAGTGCAGCTGAAGACCTGTTGATGGATGAGCAGGAAACTTTCTCCAGCCTTGCTCTGAAGATGCTGACCTTAGGTCAGGTGTGACCCGCAGGACTGGCTTGTGGTGACTGGGCATTTCAGCAGCCCAAAAAGCAGCCAGGCTGTAGCGGAGGCCAAAATTACCTCCCCTTTGAAGCGGAGGATGGCTTCTGAGATGGGGCAGCCTCAGCGCCTGTGTCAGCTCCCAGCCCTGCAGCTGGTCGGGGTGTTTGAGTCCTCCCTAGAGCTCGTGTGCCCGCGAGGAGCCTCGCTTTTGCATGTGGGGTGGTGAAGCAGTTTTATACAGCGGCTTCATTCCCCACAAATGACTAAAAGGGCCTCAAACGGTAGCCAGCCGAGTTGCATGTAATGACATAATGTTTTGCTAATGGGGTTGTGGTTTATTCGGTCCTTGTGCTTGATGAGAGCCAGGAGTCCTCAGGACCTCCCAGCGCTGGGATTAGGCGGTGGAGGGTTGGCAGTCGTGTCTTAGCAGGTTGGGAGCAGAGGAGCACCGTATCGCTGCCCGGGTCTTCCCTTTGCTCGGGGAGTTTAATGGTCACTTCTCGTGCTCCGGCGTCGTGCAACTCCGCCGCACTAATTAGGCGGCATTTTAACAAAGGTTACTTCAAGGTGCCTGATGCAGCAACTCTTGTGGTTCAGGGATGACTTTGCTGCTTCCAGTTCCAGGAGTCCCCTCCCGCTGACGAGGGCTGGATTATTTGAATGATGCTTTTTGCTCCTGTGGAGCACAGCTCCTGTGCTGGTGGGATGCGGGGTGCGGGGCGGGCGTGCTCGGGGCCAGCATCTCTCCTGCCGGGAGGCTGCGCGTTGACGGGGCCATCCCTGCTGGCCCCGGAGGTCTGGCCCTGCTCTCGTCAGCGAGGACGAGTGGTTCGGGATGCTGGGACGCCCATACTCTCATGAGCAGGTTAGACACAGTTTAGCTAAGCTGGGCTTGCTGGGAGGTGAACGTTTGGCCTCAGCAGATGCTGCTTTTCTTTTCCTCTCCTCTCCTGGTTGCCCTGGTCCCCCAGTTCAGAGATAAGTACTGCAGTGACTCGATTTTGTGCCGTGGTCTTTGCTAGATGTAATGCCACGCTGGTGAATGCTCTCTGCTACTTTGCACCCGTCTTCATTGGTTGATTGGGGAGGGGGAAAAAAGCTTTCCTTGGTTCTGCTAAGAGCTGGAGGCTGTTGCCTCCCAACCTGTAACCCCCATTAGTATAGGATGGATCTGGCATTCACCGTGAGCCGCTGCTGCGGTCACTTGTGGCTGACAAGGTGGGCTCAGGGTAACTTTTGGGTTAATTCATGGCTCTGCTTGCTATCGAGCTCCTGTTCCTGATCGCAAGTCTCTGTCCCGGGCTGGCGGTGAAGGATGCTCCCTTGCTCTGCGGTGGGTGTTATCTAGTCCGGCTCTTTTTTTAAACATCCGCAAGAAGCAGAATTCCTGGTATTTGGAGTTGCTGCCCAAGCTTCCCATCGTGCTGCCGGTCCTAGCGGCAGCAGGGTGCAGCTTTGCCTCCCGCCTGCAGCAGCAGTTAGGAAGGAAACCAGCCCCATTATCTCAAATCAATAGTTGGGCTCTGCTGAGCTGCACCCAGGGCCTGAGTGTTGATATTTAAAGGTTGCATCAGTGAAATGGCTTTTTTTTTTTTTTCAGTGCTTTGTACTGCAGGGGTAATCGGAGGGAAGGGGGACAGGGTTAGGCGCCCGTTCTGCAGACGGATGGGTGCAGCCATACCTGGGCTGCAGCCGGCATCTGCTGCAGATCGCTTGCCCGGCTGGTACCCAAGTCTTGTAAGTTAGCTGTATGGCCGACCTTGGTTTTTTTTAGCATGTCTCTGTATTATTACATGCATAAAGTAGCACGTAGCCAGCCTGGGTGGCTGGGTAAGACTTGCCTCAGTGTTAACAGGACAGTGATTTGGGATGAGTGAAGGAAGTGCTGGCTGCTAAGGCAGTAGCCACAGCTATTGCAGAACTGGTGGGTAACGGACCCTAAAAAATCCTTATTTGCTGGAGCTCGCGGGGTTTCCCAGTTTTGTGTGCATGAATCCATGCAGAATCTGTCCATGGCGTTCCTGAATGGCAATGTCCACCTTTGGCTTTTGCCAGCTTTGCAGGGCTGGGCTGATCCAATGCAGCAGCGTTCAGGTACTGGTGACACCTAATTACTTCTCCATGGGTTTCAGCGTCGTTTGGAGATGGCTGCAGAACCTGAGGGCAGGAGGAGGAAGTATGGAAGTACGTTGTTTTGGTGGAGATTGAGTTGGGAAGTGGAGGATTCAGTCCACGTGAATCATTTCTTGCTCTTGCCCTGCCGCTGATGTGAGCTTGCTAGAAATGAGAAATCTCAGAAATTGATGGCTGTAAAATGCTGGCGTAAAATGTAGCTGTTTTGGTAACAGCAAAATGCCAGCAATGCTCCTTTCTGTCTGGCTTAGTGGGTGGGAACAGAGCTGTTACTACATTATGAGGTTAGTTGATATTGGTCCAGAAGTGTAATTTTGTATGTGCATGTGTGGCTGATAATTGTCGAATTGTTCTCCTTCAGGGAAAAAATCCAACCCTCAAATAGGTAAGAGGGTTAAAATGAAGAGAGGCTTAAAATGAAAACACTTCTGAACATTTTAATGGGATTTTATATGAATGTTCTCAGTATTTTTATTTGCAAACTTACAGTATGAAACATTTATTCACAGCTGTGTGACGCAGTGATGTGTCTGGACGCAAACAAGAGGAGCATTTGGTCTGCCCTGTGAGAAGATGAGGGTGCACCCATCTGCTCTGCGCTCCCAGGGCTCTTCGGTGCCCGGCAATATGAGACCGGAGCTCGGGTTTCTTCTCCCTGTAGGGCGGCTGAGTTGCATCTGCTCGGTGCAATCCTTCCTGAAGGGTGGCAGTCCTTGCTCAGAGCTGGTTTTAGCTGAACCTTTGTCCAGGTTTCGCAGGAGGCTGCGAGCAGAGCTGGGGTCTGAAGCACAAGACAGGTTCAGGGTCAACCGCTTGCTGGGAGGAGGTTGGAGAGTGAGGAAGACGTCCAAGAGGAAGAGTGTCAGCGCTGTAACAGCCTGCTTGCAATGGAAGTGGGGTGTTCTGGGCGGTGAGTAGAGCTGGTCTCTGAGCTCCTGTAGATCTTGGTGGTGCAGTCTCTTGCCTGGATGCAACAGGACCAGTTTCTCTGGCCAGCACAGTGCAGTTGCACTATTTAACTTGGAGTAACCTTGTCTGACCCAGGACAGACCTGCAGACTGATACGGACTGCCCAGTGCTGGGATGGGCGTTGCACGACGTCCTGTGGATGCTGGAAAGACCTTTGTCAAAGCTGTGGCACAAGAGAGCTGCGCTTGTGCTCAGCTTTGTTCTTGTGCTCTCCTCTTAGGTGGGAGTGAGCTTCTGGCACCAGGGACGCATTTCTCTACTCACCTCAACCACAGATTCAAGTCCTGGGGGTGCCATACTCTGTGCCTCAGTTTACCAGCTGGATCTTTAGCATTGCAGTAGGGAAGGCGCTGGAAGGAGTGGTTTTGTGTGGGGAGAGCACAGGGCTGGCTATAGCGTTGTTATAAAACTGCTGGTTTGGAAGGCAGGCTTTACGGGAATTGCTGGTATTCCAGGGTCCTTATCAGAGGTGCGTTTTTGGCTGTTTCCATCCATCTCAAGCGCTCTGGGTTTAGCTCGCCTACCCTTCACCTGCATTTTGAAACCCTTTGGGGAGATGGTGTCCGCCGAACGCCGCGCGAGGGCATTGGACGCGCTCGCTCTAGGCACTACCCCTGATTGCGCAGGACCCAACCTGTTTGTCGAAGGCATTTGGCAATGCCTGATCCAGAGAAATAGTGTGACGTCTGTTGTGAAAGAGCTTCTTGGCTCCGGTTACCATACTTGCTTGGGGTTTTTCTTTCCAAAGACTTTATTAATTACCTAGTTAGAGGTTTGCTTCATAGCAGGACGGAGACCTAGCTTTACTGGTTGACTGCCCTACTTAGGCCAAAGCACTGCTCTAGGAGTCGAATAAACACGCAGCATTGAGCTGTCTCGAGCTTCTTGAAGAACGGTGAAGTTCTCCTGGTTTGAGAAGGTCAAACGGTGTTTTCTTCTGGTGGGATGCACTGAGTCTCCCCGTCTCCACTAACAATGTTTTTCTTATTTCCAATAGGAAACACAGACTGACAAGAACTCAAAGTGCCTTTTCCCCGGTTGTGTTCAGCCCCCTCTTCACAGGTAAGGATTTGAAAGATTTACAGTATGGTGTTTCATTTTGCGATGAAAAGAGCAGTGTGTGCTTAACGGTGGACGCTGAATGTTGCCTCCACGTGCAAACTGGGATCTCTGTGAAGAGTCTCTGTGTCCTGCTTGGCCTCAAACCCTGAACAAGAGGAGCTGTAAAGAACGTGGCTGTTGCACGTCAGCGTTTTGCAATTCCTCCTGTTGAAACGCAAGTTTGAGTTGTGTTTTCGGAGGTGAAGGTCCACGCAGGGCTGTTTGCATCCAAGCGGTTTGGAAAATCCCCTATAGAGCAAGTGCAGTTTGGTGCTCCCCTCCCCTGGTTTGTAGACCAAGCCGCGCTTCCCACCTGGACCGCACACCAACGTCAGCGGCTCTGCTGCATGACAGCTATGAGAATTGAAACCTCTTTTGTGGAGCACCACCACCTTCTTCTGCATGTTTCCCCCTTCTCCCCGCATCCTGCTGGTTTCTGACCTTCCCTTTTCTGCTGGGGGGGGGAAGTTGGCTGGTTTATAAATGGTGCGAAGGGGAAGTCTGCGCCGCTGGTGGCTGAAAGCTGTAGCACTGAAAAGCTCCTAGTCACGGTCATGTGCCTCTTGTGGTGTGGGCTCATAGTCAGAACAGTCCTAGCCACAGGGCTTGGGGCTTCCTTGGGTGAATCCCATCTCAAGACTTGCGTGATTAGGAATCGAAGGTCACAAGTGAGTATTTATCAGCTGTGTGGGGTTTTATGTGGCTTGTTATGAAGGTCAGATTGAAAATAAATTCATGTTGAGGGTCTTACTGCAGGGCAAAGGAGTCAAAATATGATGGTGTAGTGATAGCTGCCTTAGGAGAAGCCGGTGGGTAGAGCTGAAAGCCTCCTCCTGCTGCTGGTGTAGGTGTTTGACAGCAGAGAGCGGCCGGAGAGCTCGGCGCAGGAGCTGGTGCGTGGTTTGTGTTCCTGGGTAGGGTGAAGCCCTCTTTGGAGAGCAGTGGTGAAGGCTTACTGAGAACTGGTTTAAATTTCAGAGAAGTGATCTTCAAGGCAGAGCGTTCGTTTGACTCGCCTGAAACTGGTAACTGGAAGCTGCTGATCTGCTCCTGTGGTTTCTTGTAGCTCATTCAGCTCTTGCAGAAGTGGAGTCACTTGGGGGTAATTCAGCTGTGGTGGTGCTTGTTCTCTTCTCCATTCCCACATCCCTTCAGCTGATGTCCTGGTAGCAGGGCAGCATGCAGAGGACGTGCTCCTCGTGCCAGCCTCGCTGGCTTCCTGCAAGTGTCATGTGCGTTTATTTAGCAAATTAAGGCTGGTGAAAGCAAAAGCTCCTTCTGCTGCTTTGTCAGCTGTTGCTAGGGGAAGTTGTGAGTATAAAATCTGTAATTCTGTGTGCTGGTGACGGGGGTATGTGGATGTGTGTGCGGAGCTGCTTTCCCTCAAAAGAAACTGCAGAGGAGAACCTGGAGTTGACAAGTTTCTGCTTTAAATTTGGGAAATTGATTTGATTAGTTGTTAGCTTATCATAGTAACTATTTTTAAAATGACTTATGTCAATTTTTGCCAGTTGGTGGAATACTGGCAGTGCCCTCGTAGGAGCTTTTCCTTTGCAGAAGACCCTTGAAGCATCCCCAAAGTGAATGTCTGGATTTTAATCGCTTTGGTTTGGTGTTGACTTCTCCAGTCTTATGCAGCTGGGGACTTGGTTTCTTTAATGGCTGCTGTACAGATGATTTTCTGAGACTGGGACCACCAAAGTGGGACAGAATTCAAATGTCTGGCCCGACTTGCATGGTTTTCGTGGTGATTTGCTTTCAGGTTAGCGTAGGGGGCGAGCGAAGGTCTTTGGGAAGGCTGTCCTCGCCTTTCTCGCCTCTCCTCGGGCACCTCTGGGAAGGGCTGGCTCCGTAAGTGCACCGCAGCCTGCCCTTGCAGCTCCTGCTGCGTTGGGAAGGATTTGAAAGCCGAGTTACTGCAACCCCTCTTAGTCTGGTCGTCTTTTTGGTTTTGTTTGTGCGAGGCGAATGCAGCCCAACCTACACGGCCACTTTATTTTCAGGGTGTGGAAATGAAAGAGTGGCTGTGTGCACGCGTGTGCGCTCACACCCATAAGTCCCCCAGGGAGAAGGTACCTCGGATAATAAACAACCCTAAATACTCCTCTTAACATTGCTTATTAATAGATAGGAGTTTTAAAAGCAGAAGGAAGCTGAGTCAATATTGTCCTGTGTAATGCATGGTAAATACATTGTCAGGTACTTAGCAAGAGGTGAGTGACGCCGTGTGCGGTATCTGGAGCAGAAGAGGAGTTCCCTGCCCACAGGAATTAAAATCTAAGGCAGCCAGATTTCGTTGTCCTTGAGACTATGGTTCAGTTGTTCGGGGTGATTTGGTTGATGTTGGTGGTTCATCAGAGCCTGGTTAGACTGATTTTTTGGGAAAAAAGCCTTGGCTGTGGTAACACCACTTAGGGTCTCTCTTTGGGATTTAGGTGTTTTCCTTTTGACTCTGTACCAGTCCAATACTGAGGCTGATGCTTTGACCTTGATTTGATGGCTTCATTTCTCTCCCATGATTTTAGACTGATTTTAAGCTTCTCTGGTTTTAAGTTAGACATCTTAGTTTGTGTCATTATTTTCTCTGAGCAGTATCCTGGATCCAGAGCCTTTGGGCTTCTGTGAATTCCAGCTATTTAATGTAAAAGCCTGTCCAGCTCACTTGTATTAATTGTAAGAGCTGGTACCCTCACGGCCTTTAGGGTAGAAGGTATTTCTGTCTGATCATCTAAGGTGTTAATAGGAGTATTATATCAGAGTCCGTGCCAGTGGGTGCCACGTAGACCTGTGAAACCTTTTCCCAAGACTATATAAAGAGCCAGCGCTGTGCACCATTGATGAGCTCTGCTTGATACGAGAACTCGGTGCTGAAAAGGTCTCGCCATGCCTTCCTCATCACGTCCTCCTGGTGCTGGACTCAGAGGGGGTTCAGACACATGTACTGGTATCCGTCATTCCCTTCTGCCTGACCTTTGGGCTGCAGAGCTGATCAATGGCTCAGAAGCGGTGCAGCAGGGAAACTTGATTTGAAAACAGCTAACGAGATCGTCCTCCAAACCCTGCAGAGGTTGCTGCCCCTTCCCTCTCCCCCTGCCTCCCCGCGCTCGGCCTCTGCATGCCCCGGAGAAGGCGCAATACTAACAGTCTTGCTCCACCAACCTTCAGGTGAAACAGTGTCACTAGTGGACGTGGACATCTCTCAGCGAGGACTGACCTCCCCTCACCCTCCGACTCCACCACCTCCACCACGAAGGAGCCTCAGCCTGCTAGGTACCGTCCTGGAGAGCATCCCTTGCCGTGCGTCCCTACGGGAGCTTAGGAACCGTCCCTCTGCCCTTGCAGGGACGGTGGAGAAGCGTCTTGAGGGTCGCCGGCAGCAGGCTCGCTGCCTGCTCGTCTGACCCGTAATGTGCCTGCTCACCCTTCCCTGGCAGAGGATTTTTTGCTGTTTGTTGAAAGCTTCAGTGTTTCTCTTAGATCAGCCAGGAGGGGAGGGTGGCGGTGGAGCAATGTGAGGTGGGAGGTAATGTGCTGGTTTCGTAGCATTTCTGCTGCTTTTGGAAACTTTCCTCCCTTCCTCCTCCCAGCAAGGCCGGTTCCATTCTGTGCTCTCTAGTCGGTGGAAGTGGAGGCTCCCTGGGAGGCTGCTGCACCAGGAGCCTGGCTTAGCTGCTCTGCATCCTCCTCTGGAGGAGGTTCCTCTGAGCAGGAGCAGCTCAGGATGGGTAAAACCAGCCTTAGTGAGAGCACCTTAAACTGCACGTCCCTTGTGCCGGGTCTGTGAAATCTGTAAATGCCTGTCTCGTGCCGCAAGCTGCATGCGAGGAGCTCGCTGGGCTGGAGAACGGACTCCTCCACTCCAGGAGTGCCTGTGAGCGTGCACGTGTGCGTGCGAGGCTCCGAGCCGGCGTGAAGCGGCAGCAGCGAGAGGAGGGTGCTGAGCTGCCGGCGGGAAGCTCCATCTTCGCTTCTCCGGTGCCGGTTTGCTCGGACTGTGTTGTCAGGCGCTCGCTGGCTTTCCTGTTTTCTGAATCTCTCTTGCCTCTGTTCTCTCCTAGATGATATCAGTGGGACGCTGCCTACATCTGTCCTAGTGGGTCCCATGGGCTCCTCCCTGCAGTCTTTCCCTCTGCCTCCGCCTCCTCCGCCCCATGCCCCAGGTCAGCTTAGCTTTAGCAGCAAGGCTCTGGCTTTCCCTTCAGGGATCTGGACTTTGGGGGTTTTCCTGGTAAACTTTAAAGGCTGCGCTTTGGGCTTTAACAGCAACGGTGCTGCCTGCGTTGCCCCTTCGGGGACATGCGGTCCTGTGCTCAGCACTGTTGTGTCGAGGCTCTGGTTTCCGTGTGGGGTGGCTCTTCTTGCCCACAGTGGTTTTGCTGAAGCTCCTGATTGCACCAGCTTTATCCTCAGTTCAGCATCTCCCGTTTTCTCTGATTCCTCTTGGGTAAAAAGCGCAGCCCACCCCGACTGGCGCTGTGTCACATAACGTGTTAATGAGCGTCAGCAATGTCGGGAAAGAGCCGTGGGAGCAGGGTTCAGTGCAGGAGCCCCAGCTTTGACAGCCAGCCTGGCGTGCAGTCCCGCTGAACAGCACATGAGGATGTTTCCTGTGCATTTACCCCTTTTGCTTTTGGTTTCCTTCAGGACCCAGAGGGCTTTAACTGCCCCTTTTTCAGGATGCGTGTTGATTCCTTCCAGCCTGTGCCGCCTGGCACTTCCCTTGCCTTCCCCCCGAGCTAGCGTAAGGAAATAGCAGGTGAAGGCAGTGGGTTAGTCACCTTGGAAGAGCCAGGTCGTGACTCCCGCTGTGTCCTTCACAAGGACGTTGTCCTTCCATCGGTCAGCCCCACGCTGCAGCTCTGCCCCCCCCCACCCAGATCTCCAGAGCCGTGCGAGGGGGACGGGGCGACTCGTCCTTGGGGTGAGCTCCCCGTGGGTGACTGTGGCCCGGGCTGTCTCTCCCTCTGCAGACGCCTTCCCACGGATTGTCCCGCTGCGGCCGATGGAGGCGATGCCCGGCCAGCCCGCCCCGCACCTGCAGTGTCCGCTCTATCGCCCGGACTCCAGCAGCTTTGCAGCCAGCTTGCGAGAGCTGGAGAAGGTAACATTGCGGGCAGCCAGAAGGAAAAAGACTGCGGGTCTAGGCTCTGGTTTTTGGGGACTGACCGTCCCTTTTACAGACTTGGGAGCATAAGATTAGGATAGGACTGAAAAAAAAAAAAACCTCCTGCCTTTCTCCCAGTGAGGTCTTTGAGTCTAGAAAAGCATTTTGTTGTGCACGGAAGGGGTGTCGTAGTCTCATCTGTTCTTTTGCCACTTCTGGGTGGTAAGGGATGTGATGGTGTGCTCTCATCCAGGAGCAACGAGTCCCACCCATCCATACTCCTGGGTGGATACAACCGGACACTTCCATTTTGGCATTTAAAGGGAGTTAACAACAAGCAAATCCTATTGTGTTTGGTTGCTGATAAAATCTTTCTTGCTAGTATCTGCTGTCTCTTTTTGTAGTGCGGGTGGTACTGGGGACCGATGAACTGGGAGGACGCAGAGATGAAGCTGAAGGGGAAGCCGGATGGGTCCTTTCTGGTCCGAGACAGTTCTGACCCCCGTTACATCCTGAGCCTCAGTTTTCGGTCGCAGGGCATCACCCATCACACCAGGATGGAGCACTACAGAGGTAAGAGCCACGGGCGGTTCTGGGGCTGCTGCTGACAGCGGGGGCCTGTGGCTGGGGACCAGTCTGATCACAGGGTCCCAAAGCAGTGCTCTGGGCGCAGAGCTGGCGGAAGAGGGGGAGCAGCAGCAATGTGTCCTCGCTCTTGGGTTGAGGTTCTGCAAGAGGCCTTAGAAGCTGCATTTGGCTGTTTCTTGTGCCTCAAGCAGCAACTCTCCTTATACCTCTGAAAAATTGGGGAATACAAGAGTTCCCTGTGCCTGTCCTCAGGCCTTGCTTTGGAAAACTGGACTCGAAAACGATGATGGCGAGGTCTTTGAGATCCCGCGTCGCTGAGATGTGGTGTACAGCAAGAGTCACCATTTGTAGCTGTCAGTCCTTTCCAAAATGAAGCTCGTTTCCCTGTGAAACGAGAAGTGATCTCTTGACGTCGTGGCTCGTCCCCTTGCTTTGTTCCCCCCCCCGAGGGATGCTCGGCGGTGGCACCAGCTGCAGTCGGTCCCAGGCTCAGGCTTTAGCTCCGCTGTGGTGGGTTTTTATTCCGAGAACTCCTGGCACGCTGTTCACAGCCTTTCTTCCTGCTGCGCTCCCCCTCCTGCCTGAGCTGCTTCTCACCTCGCCCACAAGCTTTGTCGGCTCATCTTCACGTGTGGTTTTCTGTATTGCACCCTGGTGCAGACAGCTGTCCTCAGGCCGAGTAAAATGCCCGAGAGGCTCAGTGCACGGGGCGGGGGGAAGCTGCCCAGTGGACGAGCTTTAATAACAGCTACCTATAGAGCCTTGTCATTAAATATGCCTGCAAATAATGGGTTCAGAGTCTTCCCAGCCAACCTGCTGAAGAAAACAGTGGTTTGCAACCTTTCAGAGCAAAGCTCGTTTTTTTTTCTCCTTTTTGCCCTTGCCCCAGGGATGCTGCTGTTGTCTTCTTCCACCTCTGCTAGTGGAACCTGGCAGCACTTCTGGTCTTGAGCCCCTCTGATGGAAGGATGCCCCAGCATTAATTCTAGCCTGTTTAGAGCCAGTTCCCCTGTCCCCGACCATTGCGTAAGAAGGAAGGATTTTCATCACCCTGTCCTTACAGAAATTATGAGAAGCTGTTGCGGCTGGGGGGGGAGGGGAGGAGATGTGAGGCTGCCTGTACAGTGGATACTTTTTCATAATTGAGTTTTGGAGCAAACTTCTCTTGCTGCTGGTCTGGTTTCTTATTTTGGGGCCGGGATACATCTGTTCTCGGAGCTTCCTTAGCCAGGTGCCTTTCTCTTTCCTTAAGCTGTCCCTCTTGCTGCAGGGATGGAGGTTGGTGCTGCCACCTTCCCTAGAGCAGCCATGGCACCGCATCAAGGATTTCATTTTTGGGCGCGGTGCTTCAGTCTGCGTCGGCAGCCCTGTGCTCCCCCCAGGACTGCCTGCCTTGTGCTGAATGTGCTGCGGCACCGTGGAAAACTGCAGACCTGAGCACTTTGATAAACCAATGATGATGACAAATGGTGAGGCTGGGGGAATGGTAAAGAGAGAAATGCTTGACCTTCAGGTTTCAGGTAGATGAGAGGAAGAAACCAGAATTTCTTTGTCTCTTTTTAGGCGGGCTGGGGAGGCTGTTTGCATCTACTGGCTACTTTTAAGGGCTTGTTCAGATCCAAGGTTCTCAAGAATTACTTATTTTTGTGCTTGCTGGATGTTTAGCAGGTTGCAGCACACAGAGGTTGCGAGACTGGTCTGACTTGAGGCTTAAAGTTAACCTATTTAGAGATCTGTAAACAGGTTAGAGGGCCTGCTTTCCCTGTGTTGCCCATCTCCAGTTTCATTGTTTGCCACTCGAGCTCAGTGCGTACGTCGTGTCAGGTGGCAGCGTAGGGAGGACTTTGTCGGTGTATCTTGACCCTGGTTCTAGCTTGACAGTAATTGGACTTAAGGTATTTGAAACAGCTGGCAAGAACATGAAGCTGCACCCTGGTTCTAGCTTGACAGTAATTGGAATTAAGGTGTTTGAAACAGCTGGCAAGAACATGAAGCTGCTCCCGTGCCTGCTTTGAAATAAGTGGTCCTTGACAGCCATAGGGCTGGCAGAAGAGGACTTCAGCACCTGGATCGGTGTTTTTACATACCTCTATATGTGGGCTTAACTGCTCTGATGCGCTAGCTTTCTTTGGGAGTGCTGTTGATGGGATACTGCGGAGGAGCAGGGGCATCTGCTAATGCCCTGTTAAAATATGTTTTGATAGTTTGTTTTAGACCCAGCAGTCGTTGCAGGCTGTTTACAGGTTCAGGCAAGCATGACTTGTGGCCATGCTTGGGTTACAGCAGTCACGTTGTCGTGTCTTTCTGCGTATCCTCAACTCTTGGAGAGCACTGGTTCCAGTGGAACAGCATCCTTGCAAGCTGGTGCCACTGGTGTTTCTTCTTAGTGCCCTGCCTCGTCCCAGCTCTACGAGAAGTAGTCAGCCTGGGGCATTCACCTGGTCCTTGAGAACATCAGACTCGTGACTAAATGTCTCCTCTTGCCACCAGTGCTCCTATAACGTGCAACCTTTTCTGTTCTGTTGGAAGGGACCTTCAGCCTGTGGTGCCATCCCAAGTTTGAAGACCGCTGCCAGTCTGTGGTGGAGTTCATAAAGAGAGCAATCATGCACTCCAAAAACGGGAAGTTTCTCTACTTCCTCCGATCCAGGGTTCCAGGTGAGTCTCCCACTCTGAGTCTGGGGGATGTTTTGCTCTGTGATTAGCTGCTGGTCTGTCCTAGAGAGCCAGTTTAACGTGGCTTTGGCCTGCTGTGCTCAGTGCCCTGGTCTGCATCCTTGCCCACTGACTTCTCAGAAGGATCTTGAGGAGCAGATTTCTCGCTCAGCGGCTGCACCACTTACTCGTGGTGGTAAGGAGACTTCCCGAATCTTTCTTTCCAGGAGTATGGAAACCTGGTGCCATCTCACACCATGACAAATATAGCTGGAGACTGGAAAGCTACTCCCTCAACAAGCAATTATTTGGCTACTAAAACTCCGCTTTCTTCCCTCCCGCAGTCTCAGTTCTGTTCTTATGAACCACTCCACGCTTTGTAGTTTCCCAGTTCTCCCTTAGCTGAGACCCACCTGGGGCTGTCGAGGGGAGAGACGTGAAGCTGAGCGTGTGGGAGTGTTTCCGAGTGTGAGCTCAAAGTGAGCCTCAAGCTATAGATACTGTAGATTCAGAGTCCCTGGGGGGGGACCGTGATGCCAGAGCCCATCGACAGGCAGGTGCTTGCAAGAAAGGAGGGAGTGTTAGCAAAGCTTTGTTGAAGCATGTTTAAATGCATGCTGTTGGGATCGCAGAGTGCTAGTTTCCCCATCCATCAAACTCTGGTTCCTTAAATGGGTTCGTATCTCCCTACTGCTGAATCTGGGCAGGCAACTGGACCAGTATCTTCTGTATCTCTTTTTTTTCCTGGTGTACCAGAAAGCTAGCCAAAAAATCCAATGTGAAAGGAAGGGAAGAGTCTGCCAAATAGGCAAATATGCTCCTTACTTGTGAGAGAGCAACAGTGGGGGTCAGAATTTGGAGGGCGGGTGAGCAGTGATGCTTTGAACAAAACAGAGCAGGAAAAAAAAAGAATGGAAGCGCTGCCATGGTGAGAGGGGTGGCGGCCGTGAAGCAGAGAGGGGCAGGACTGAGAAAAGTGTGCGGATTGCTGCGGTAAATCTGCAAGTGAAATTATAGTAAATTTGCTCCCTATCCATATTGCCATCATGCCTGCAGGCCCTGATGATGACAGCGATCTCTCCATGGCACTGCAGCATGGAGAAGATTTGGCCCAAAGAGTTTCTGGTCTAGAAGAGGCTGGAGGGGAGGAGGGATGGGATGTTCCCTCTTCAGGGTTCCTAGCAGCGCTGCAGTCACAGCCCAGATCTGTTCAGTGTTGCCCTCTGCTGCAGACACCGCCAATAACTGGAAAGCTGATTTATAACATGGCCATGCTTCGGGGAGAAGAGGGATGTAAAGCTGGTTTTGCAATGTACCCTGCCTTCAAAAAATCCTTTCAAGTTAAAGATACTTTACCTTCCTGATCCTGAGATCTCTTCCTCTCGAGAATAAGGCTTTGTGGGCTTAGGACTCCAGGCAAGTGCCTTAGAAAGGACTTGATCTAGAAAAATATCCTCGAAAAAGAAAATACGCTCCCCAAACAGCGCTGTGCGCCTGCTGAGGAGTCCCTTGCCGCCTGGTCCCCCCTCCGAGCCGCCAGCCAGCTGTGCTGCTGGCTCCGGGTCCTGCCCTCTCCGTCTGGGTGCAGCGCTGGACCTGGGCGCTGTGCCTTGATCCTTGAAAAACAAAGTCTCACACTGATGCCTGATTTTTAGTGGGGGAATATTTAGGATCTGCATCTCCCCAGTGTGCTCGTTAGTGCTGTTCCCCTGCTGAAATGTTAACTGCTGCTCAGAGGAGGGGGCTGTTTCCAGCTCGCATCTGGCTCCTGGCAGCGAGGCATGTGGCTAGCACAGTGTGCGGAGCTCGTGCTGCGTCCCTGTAGTCGCTGGCTGAGCTCCCAGAGGCTAATTCCTTTTTGGTGGGAGAATGAGAAGCGGGGGGAGAATCCAGCCTTCAATTGATTGCTGTTCTTCGCTTTCTGAAAAGCTGGCTCACAGCTTCCTGAGCTGCCTGGAGCAGTTTTGAGCCCATCTTAGTGTGAAGAGCTTTCCCTTTTCTCCTTTCACTCCATTGCCCTCAAAGACAAGCCAGCAGGAGGGGGTTAGAGTGTAACTAGCTTTGAATCCTTCTGTAAAGACAGATAAAACCTTGTGCTGCGAATGAACCCAGCTCCCAAATATCCTCCCTAGTGCTCCTGCCGACCTCTCGGTTCTGTGGGCTCGATTGTTGCTCTTAACTTTGGGGGAGGAGGAGGTCGTGGGGCGGGGGGACGGCTGGATGCAACTCGCTTCCAGCCCTGCGAGGTTGCTCCCTGCGTGGGGAGCTGGCTCGAGCGAAGCTGCTGCCGCCTCTGCCTTTGTGCCCAGCCTCGTGACCCCAAGAATGAGCAACTCTGGCGCAGCTTGAGCTGACCAAATCCCCCAGCTTTTTAATGCCTCGCTAGAACTACCCAAAGGGTTGTGTAGAGCAAAGCCTACGTGCCGGTCATGCTGCCTGCCTTCTCCTTTGGCTTTCGTCTGCATCCTTTCAAAACCTCGTTGGTTCTCTGTATAAAGTGACGCTTCGTCTACTGGTCCTGGGAGAGGGGGGTGGTTAGGAGCTCGCAGTGTCCCAGGCCCTGCTTTTCCCCAGCCACCCCGTAACATCAGACCTGTTGTTGCCCTGTGAGGAAGGCTGGAGATATTTTGCAGCCAAAGGGGTATCACCCCTGGAAGGTTTGGCTCCCCAGTCCCAAGCGACTCCAAAGCAGTGGGCTCCTGGGGAGATCTGCTGTCAGACGCAGCCTTGCAGAGAGCTCCGGTTCCCAAGAGCCAGCTTTTCCTTTCTGAATCGGTAGCAGTTCTTTTCTATTGTCACCAAGATTGCTTTTTTCCAAAGGTCTCCCTCCAACGCCTGTCCAGCTCCTGTATCCAGTCTCCAGGTTCAGCAACGTCAAATCCCTTCAGCACCTGTGCCGCTTTCGGATCAGGCAGTTGGTCCGAATAGACCACATCCCCGAGCTCCCGCTGCCCAAGTAAGTCTCGAGGACTGGCCTGGGGATGAGTTTGGAAACTCTCTGGTTTCCTCCCCGACCCTTGCCGCAGCAGGCAGCGAGAAGGCGTCTGTGTCTGCAGCAAGGGCTCTGGGAGGGAGTAGTTGACTTCTTCAGCCTTGGGACAGGGAGATCAATGTCCTGTGGTGTGTAGGGATGCATGCGGGAGCGGTGACCAGCTCAGGAGCGAGGGGTTATCTGCCGGTGCCACAGCCTTGGGGTACAGGCTCCTGTTCCTGCGGGAGGTGACTGGGCTGGGGGAGAGGTTCTAGTTATCCTTTGCAGAGATTCGCCTGGTTGTGGCTCAGGGTTAAAGCTTCTGCCCGTACCTTCCCCAGGCCCCTGATCTCCTACATCCGCAAGTTCTACTACTACGACCCGCAGGAGGAGGTCTATCTGTCGCTGAAGGAGGCTCAGCTCATCTCCAAACAGAAGCAGGAGACCGAATCCTCCACGTAGCGAGGCTGCCTCGCCCGTCTTGTTGCTGTCACTGATGGTACGTGTGTGCTGCTGGTCCATGCACCGTCCCGTGGGGTCAAATGTAAATCGCTCTGTTCCCTCTGATTGCAAAGAAAACACAAAACCCTCCTGAAGAAATCGTGGCTGTTCACTCCGTTGTCTTTTCCCGTTGCCCAGCTTCCCTTGGGGAGGGGAACAAGGCTTCTGTTGCTTTCTCGTGCATATTTGTGCCCACACAAGCCTGTGCTCACTTTGTGCCGAACCGGCTGCAGTCTGGGGCGGATCCTGCCGCACCAAGCGGGCTGTTTGATCCCTCTCCCTTCTCTCTTCCCCACTAGGAATTTGATTGTGGCCATCCTGTAGCCCGAGTCAGGCTGTGGTGGGAAGGAGGCACGCGACGGTGAAGCCTGCTTCTGCGGTGCCGCTTCTGCTCTCAAGCTCTTTTGTACAGAGAAGAGGGTTCAAGACTCCTAAGAAGCACAGCAGAACGGGAACGAGAGCCTCGGCTCCTGGCTGAGGGAGAGGGGTCTCGGAGACAGCTGAGCCCAGCTCGCAGACTCCTTGCAGAACAAAGAATGTCACGGCACTATTTACAATTTTTTGAAAGTTTTATTTTTGATGTTTTGTTTTTTTTTTTATTTTCAGCATGAGAAATACTGTCTTATGATCAGCTGAATTTTATTATCCTCCCTTGGAAACTTCAAGGTGGGGAGAGATAGAGAGAGAAGGGGACTCTAGGAAGATCGTCTGCTCCAGGCAATATGGCAAGACTGTTCTTTGGCCCTCACCAAGAGGGGATGCAGCCAGAGAGCTGCTTGGAGGCAGACTGAGCCAGAATCACGTGCAGCTACGTGGAATAACCTCTGGGGAGCATGGAGCTCTGAACAGCGGGCAGCTGTACAGCTCCCCTGCTTTCCAGGATTTGGGAGAAGAGGACTGAACCTAGTCTTGGGCAGCTGAGCTTTGCAACTGGATTTGCAGGGTGGTCCTATATGCTTTTAAGTTGGGTCCAAGGAAGGAAGAGCACGTGAGCCATTTGGATGTCCTGGAGCCTTCTGCCAAGGGGAATGGTTGCTGCTGCACTGGGGAGCAAGGGCTGCTCCTCTGAGGAGGCATTGTTCCCTTAGCAAACACTGGAAGATTTTGCTGAACCTCTGTGATAAGTGGAAGGAAGGTGGCAAAGCTGTTCCTGTAACTGTTCCAGCAGTCCATGGACCAAAGGTACTTGCTATAGTGATCTCGGTCTTTCAGAGCTGTGGGACATGCACTTTTAGCCTTTCTCTGGCTGTGTCCAGAAGCTGTGAATGAAGTGGCTTTCTATAGAGCTGTGAAGGATCCTGACCAGGAGTTGCTGGGGCATTAAGAGGCACCTTTGGGGTGATTTGGAGCAAGAAACAGATAACTGAGGGTTCTTCTGGAACAGCATCTGACATCTTTGAGCTTGCTTGCTGCTTCTTCCTCTTCCTGGGATGTCCATGGAACCACAGCAGTTCAGAAACAGTAAAGCCAGGAGAGGTGGGAGCTCTTGCTGTGTTTCTGGGCTTGGCACGGGCTGAAATACTGCCCCCTCACCCCCCTCTTCAAATGCTGGTCTGCTGTTTCATCCACTGCAACAACTGCAAAGAGTTTGCATTTCATGGTGAAGTTTAAAGTTTGCCCGAAGTGATGCTGAGAAGTCTGGAGAAGCATCTTTCCTCCTGTATTTAAACGAGCAAGTGTTCCTGGGCTCTCAACCCGAGTGAAGGAAACGCTCCATCCTGCAACAGCGTGGTCTGAAAATGCGATGTTGCGTGTGGCCCGGGTCTCCGGATCTGAGGTGGGTGCCCTGTGAGCTGGCCGCAGTCACTCAGGAGCTGCTAGGACTTTGGTCTTGCCCTGCAGAATGATCTGTGTCCTTGAATTAGACGCAGTCGTGTGGATCTTAAAGCAGCCTGGAAAAATTCTGATTGTCTGCCTCTGCCAAGCGTTGCTACGAAGGGTGCTAACAAATCCTGCCCTCCCTTTCTTCACCATCACCTCTGGCCTCAGTTTTGGTCTTGGAGAAAAAGTACGTTTTTTAAAAAGGATTTGGCTTCCAGATGAAACTGATAACTAAGCTTCAAAATCTGTAGAAATACCTCATCGGACACTACTCACTACTGACTTTGTGTTGCATTGTCGGGGCAGTGGTTATCAGGAAGGAGGACTGCCCCGAGACGTGCTGAACAGCATATCCTGACCCTTGGTGAAATTGGAGCTAATCTAGTCCACAGCTACCGTGTCTCCTCTGCACGGGGACCAGGGTTCTCCCCTCCACAGCCGCCGCTGCATTCCCTCCCCTCGGCTGTAGACCTGCAGCTCGCACCAAGTTATCAGCGGAGCCTGCAAATAAATGCATCTGCTTCGACTAAAACGCACAGCGCGTTGGGCGAATGCTGGGGGAAGGGGGGAAGCATCTGTACTTGTGCAGGTGAAACTCGAATATCCTGCTGCATCTCGGCTGTCCATGTGCTGAAGATTTGAATCTTCCAACTTATCCATATGCTGGAAGGGAAAACCTTCCCGAGAGCCAAGCCTGGTCTGATGCCTGAAGTGTCCAACTCCGTGCCAGTGAAGAACAGTGTGCCTGGTGCACGTGTCTCCTGTCAAGCTTCTCTTCAAAAAGACGCCCCGGAGGCAAGGATACGATGGCGTGGGCCGGTGTGTGTGGATAGGTGATGGCCTGTGGGATGCATGAAATGGGAGAGCTGTGAGTCTCCCCTTGCCAAAGCCGGGGAGAAGCCGGTCCTCTCCCTAGTGTGATGGTAGTTGACGGCATTTTCACTCCTTCCTTCCCCGTTCTGGGATGCAGAGGAGCAGGCTGCGTTTGGGAAGGGAAAGTGGCTGACCTGGAGAGCAGACCAGGGAAAACTGATGCTGGCCAGGCACTGGGAATTGGTGCAAAGCCTGTCCTGCCGATGCTGGGCTTGCCTGGGGTGAAAACGTACAACCCTGCTCTGTGGTGGGTCAGGAGAGCCCTCCTGCACCGCTCCATCCCCTGCCCCTCTGGGGAGCTCCCTGCCTACCCCCGGAGCTCCCCGTGAGGGTGGATGGGGTGGCTCTGCGGCTTTCGGAGCTGTTGAAGAAGCAGCCAGACTTTAGGGGCAATACTTGAATTACGTGTATTTGGGGGGCTGTCACTGTCCTTGGGAGGGTTTCTCCCAACAGCCTGCCGGTGCTTCTGCTGGTACTTGAACCCTGTGCACGGCGGCAGCCCTCCCCAAATTGAGGCCAGCGGCAGGGCTTGGGGTCTGTCTGCAGCAGCTGAAATGACGGAGGGAACGTGCTCTGGGGTGTTGGATAGGGGATGGTGGGACACCAGCGTGTCACGCTGATGTGCTTGGTGTCAGCTGCGGCTGCACAAGACCCCGCTATCGATCTGCGCCCGCAGGAGCAGTGGGGTCAGCTCTGCCATGAAGGTGGCAGATGCTCTTCAGGCTTCCCAGGGCCCTGCTCCACCTCTCCGTGCTCCAAGACAGGCAGGGGAGCTGGAGCGTGGTCAGTGCCAGCCTGCAGCTAATAGTGCTGGATAAGATCCCAAGGTTAACTGTAGTTAACAGCCTTCTCCTGAAATCCGTTTAAAATAAAGCTGTTCCTAGAGTTCCTTCACATCTAGGTGTAAGGGGAAGGAAGGACTTGATCTGCTGTTTGGGTGTGGAAAAGGTCCAGAGCTTTTATTTCAAGGCTGGATGCAAGTGGAGCGAGCAGGGTGGTCTCTGCTGAGGGGTGGTGGTCTTCGTGGGCAGGGGTGAGATGTCAGAGGTGGCTTGGTCCTGTCTTGCCAGTGAATCCCCATCCCTGTTTGGGGAGGAACATCTAATGTTTGTATCCTGCCTGGTTTTGTAGGTTGGTTCTGGAGGGTGCTCTCATCCTGCTGATTTGGAAAAAAATTTTATAGCCTCCTTTGTCCAACCTTGAATCCTGCAGAGGTTGTTGCCGTCCTCCTCCTTCTATCAGGGACCGGAGGCCGGTGAACAATGAAACGGACTATAAAAACTACCAAAGCGCAGAAAGTACCCATGGAAAAGCTCCTTTTTCAGCTGGAGATGGTGCTTTTTCAGCTGGATGGGTGCAGCCTTCAGCCGTGTGTGGTACCTGGCTATCAGGTTGGCAAGATCCCATGGCACGGTTTGCTCGAGCCGGCTGCTCTGTGCAGGGCCCCCGCTCCTCTCCCCGCAGCCTGTTTCAAGGTAGGGAATGACCTGGCTCGCTCCTGCAGCGTGAAATTTCAGATAAGCCAGGACAGTTTTCTCACATGGAAGTTTTCAGCTCTGCATTGACCTCCTTGGGGCCAAAAGAAGGGGAAAAAAATTCATCCTTAGCTTGGTTTGGGTGGGACCTGCTGCGGGCAGGGTGGGAACCGCCTGAGCCGCTCGTGCGAGAGGGAATCGGTGGGTTTGAAGGCACCAGGCACGTGGCGCTTACATATCTGGGCAGTTTTTAAACCCTAAAAGTGTTTTTAATAGGGACCTGTGTTATCATGCATGTGCCTGAAGGAGCACGTGGGTGCAGGGAGATGTGCAGGGCTGTGCCCTGGCCGGGCAGGCTCTGCTCCGCGTGATGGTTGGGGCTGAAGTTTTGTCGAGGAGCATTTTGGGGAGGAAACCGCTGGAAAGCAGGGTTTGCGAAAGGAAGGATCTTCCTGCTTCCAGTAGGAAGGGAACTGGCCGTTGTCCTGTGTTCTTCGCAGTTAAGATCTGCCCGTGGGATGATTTTACCCTTAAAATTGACCATCAGGTCTGGCCTGCCCCTTGGAGGGCTCGTCGGGGACCCAGACGCCCGCCCGAGCCCCCTCGGCTTTCAGGGATGGAGGGATTTATCGGCGTGCCCCGAGCAGCCCCCGCAGCGCTCCCCTCCCCGGCCCCTCGCTCCTCATCCAGAGTCTTCCAGGTGAGATGGGGCAGGCGGGACCCCCCCTCCCAAACATGCCCTGGGATTAAGGGGGTCCTGTCTCCGAGCGTGCCCAGAAACGCAGCACTCTCCCGGGACGAGCTCCCGGTGCCCCCCGGGTGCTCCCCACCCCAGCCAGGGCTTTACTCCCAAAATCACTGATGGGCAGCGAGTAACACTGGATCCAGACTTGCCTTTAGAGAAGGAATCAGCAGATTCCGGCAGCTCCGAGTGCAGTTCCTGGCGCTGCTCCTGTTGGATCACCCTTTGGTAGAAATGCAGCTTTGCTTAATTTTATCTTTTTTTTTTTTTTGGTGTGTGCTTAATTTATTAAAATAGTTGCTGTATAATTTATTTTCATAAACTATATTAAAAAGTTACTAAATGGTAAAAACAGACTTGCAGGCCAATCTTTCAGAAGAAAAAAAAAAAAAGAAAATGTTTTTGATATAAACACAACAAATGCACTTTTGGGTGTGTTTGGTTATTTTTGGGGGTGGGGAGGGGGAGCCTGGCTGTACCTGTGGGTTTGTCTGTATATATTGTATTAATAGGCATGTTTGGCCTCTCGTGTGG
>NW_009203846.1:0-20456 GCF_000690835.1 Fulmarus glacialis
TGTATACTAATGATGGAATATAATGAGATACATGAACTAAGTTCACCTGTAAGACTGGTCCAGATCTCTCGGGCGTGTTCTGTATGTGCCTTGATCTTGGTAAACACCTGCTTAGCTTAGACATGGCTGGGCTATATAGCATGAAAGTGTAACAAATACTTGCACATTTTAAGTTTGATTTTTCTTTTACATTATTCATACGAACAAACAGTGCTCCTCAGCGTCATCCTTCTTTTAGTTATTTTTTCTTAACAGAGAATTATTCTGTTTCCTAGAAAAGTAAATGCAGACAAAGAGCACAGTATCTCTTCCCAACATGTATGAAGGTTTGCTTTCCAAATGAGCTGAGCCCACTCAAGAATCAGGTGCAGCTTCAAAATTCAATTGAGGAACATAAAAATACTTTTTTTTTTTTATAAATAAGATTTTTTTTATACAAAAAAGACTATATTTGAGTTATCTAAAAAGCTGGGTTATTTACATGTTTTCCATTAACAGTTTATATTCTTAGTAATACGGATATATATTTACTTGTGTTTTGTTTATGCATTTTTTCTTATTAATAGAGTTTCTGAAGTCATTATACATAATCTTTAATGCTGAATTATGTTAAAATATCTGTTATGCTCAAAAAAACTAAGACCAGTGCCTATGTCTCATTTTCACCATGAAAGAGTCAAGGTATGAACACAAAACTGATACGCAATATCAAAACTGATGAGCTGTGACATCTTCCAGGATGTAGAACATTCACAGATCAGAGTTATCCTTTGACCAGACTATGTTACTCCTCATGTTTGAAGTTTGGGACTTGTCTTTCTAAAAATGCATTATTGTATAGGTTTAACAGCTCAATTTTAATATGTGAAAAAACTTTCATCTCTAGTCCTGAAGCAGTTGTTTTGAGAGAGAACTAAGAGGAGTTTTAAGTAGAAATACGGCATTGATAACAAGGGACCTGTGAAGATGGTCTAGTCAAGCTGCTGCTCAACGTGGGGTCACCTAGAGCAGATGGCTCACAGCTGTGTCAAGATGAATTTTGAACATCTCCGTGGACGGAGACTCCACAACCTCTCTTGGCAACCTGTTCCACTGTTCAATCACCCTTACAGTATTACAGTATTCAGTATTACATTGTAAAATTTTCTCAGTTGATGTAATAACCCTGACACCAAATTATTTTTCAAAGATTCAGTTGAACTGAATTTTTAAAATCAAGTAATGTAAATGATCATAAACATTATTCCATTCACACTATAACTTGAAAAAGAAGGCCTTAGACTAATTAACATAGTATTTCTGTCTGTGGAGATTAAGAAATATTTTATAAATACCATGTTTGCTAAAATAGCTACTTGTTTCTTCTCCTCTGAACTTCTGTGCTTTTCCTTTAAGCTATGGTTTGGCTATTGTTTACATCCTCACAAAATTACACTAATCTGTTTCTTATGACTTCATCTCCAGCAATTTCACAGTGTGGCAATTACTCGTTCTGAACCATTATTGGAACAAATATAATCTCATGTGCAACTAGTTTTTTCTGTATGGCATTATGTGACTGACTGCATAGCGTTGGATCAAAAAAGACTCTAGAAGAAAACGAAAATAAATGAAAAGTAATGAAAGGGTGCCAGGAATAAGGTTCTGTTAGAGCTTGTCTTTGGAGGAAGAGGGTGTGAGAGTGTACGTAGCCTTGCCAAAGAAGAGTAAGAAGGGATGCAGTTGCAGTTTTAGATATCCATAAAGAACATTTAAAAAGAGCTGTTAAAGTCAAATGGCAGTGCTGGCAGAATGATAACCTGGTTATGAATAAGTGTCAATTGGAAATTAGAGAATTACATGATGAATTGAGAGGGGGAGCTCATGATTTCAGGATGAAGCTGGATAACTGAATAGACTGGTGTGCCATTGCTGGCTGCAGCAGTGGAAGACTTGACCAAGGACGTTTCTTTTGTTCTGTGTTCTTAATGCCAAATGTCTTCATTCAAGTAGTGGGAGTTTATTACTGGGCATATATTCCAAGCCTGGGTCATAGTAAGCTTGCTAAATTTTGTCTTGCAAGAATTTAATAAATTCAAGCAAGAATATCTACTGCCAAAATAGGTATTAAGGCTGCAAAGATTTTAGTCCAAGTATATTTTTAGCAGCAGGGTTGACAGGCATCAGGTTTTCTGATTCATTAGCGGGTTTTTTTTTCCTGGCTTATTGTTTAATTTCCAATGAAGTGCTAATATCTGAAGAAAAAAATGCCTTTTTTTCTGAGTGGCAGAAGCTTCCAGCCTCTCTGGCCATGGGACAAATCTGCCAAATGCAACCTACTGCAACGACCCCTCAGTATCCCTAATTTGACAGATTTGCCAGTAATTCGGGTAGGCATCTCTTTAATCTTGTCTTAATCTCTGTGAAAGATAGGTATATCAAGCAGTGTCTTGAGGGTGCCAGTAAAGAAGCGTTTGCTGATAAAACTTTGTTTCAGCCGTAAGTTTATTGACCCGTTTTAGCCCATGCCAACCACAAAGACAGAATACTGTGGTAACGCCATCTAGTTCCACAATGGGGGTAAGCACAACTGTATGACATTCTTTTTGGTGAGCATTGGGATTGAAGTAAGAGAAATCGTAGTAGATTGGGTTTGTTTCATCCTTTGTGTTAGACACCTTTGGGTGAGTCACGCCTTGACTTGAAGGTATTCGGGAGAGGGGCTGAAATGGTCCAAAGTGAGGAATATGTTCAAGAATTGTGACATGATTCTTTTATTCCCTTGACAGGAGGAAGGATAAGTTGTGCTGGGGAGAACAACTGTGTGGCGGGTGGGGACTTGTTTGCTTTTTTCTCTCTGCAGGGGACACCCCACTTCAGCTTGTACACATCCACAGGAAAAGGAAAGAAAGGTCCAAGTCTCTTGTGGGTAGTACGCTCAAGTAGACTTGCTTTTCCCATGCTTAATGCCCGGCATCAGTGCTAAGAGACTTGTGATACCAGTTCCTCATAATGGTAAAACAGAAGGCAGGTGCTTGGGCAATCTCTCTAATTACAAACCATGGCTAGCATTTAAAAAATTAGTTGCCGTGATTGAATGCTGTCTTCTGTTTCAAGATAAAGCCACAAACTACCAGACATCCTGATAGCTTCATTGAGATTCAGCTTCCCCTTGATAAACAGGGCGTTCTCCCAGAAGTAGTCTCCTGAAGCTGTAGAATCAACCTGTCCCAAGATTGTTGCGAGATACCTGTAAGATGATCACTGAAGCTGTAGTCTTCTGCATTCCCATCCCATGAACGCAAGAGCAGTTAGCATCAAACTTCTTGATGATTGCTGGTTACTGACACTGTGACTAACTGCAGGGCCCGAAGGGCAAAAGCGTTGGAGGTGAGTTATTAGACTCGTCATGAGTCAGGACCTTTTTAGTTGTCCTCTGGGATCCCTTTTCAAGAGGAGATAGATGAGGAAAACCCTGCAGCATTACCTTGTGAGAGGCCACTCTCTGCTGCTTTATTCTTTATTCAGGCTATTTTTCCAGTAGATGATTAGACTTCACTGTGTTACCCTGGCACAACGCAGACAAGGGATGACTTCTGGTGAAAACCAATGCAGTTCTTCTATGAACTGAATGATTTCTTTCCCATATATTTCTTTCCCATAACATGCCAGAGAAACTCAAGAGAAATTCTTCTAAAATATAATTCATTGCATTTTAAATGTTCTGTAGAGGCAGTTTTCATAAGGATATATTTTTTAGGCACTTACACATGTTAAATTCTTGAAAAAAAATGTATTGCAGATGAGTTCGGCATGGTGAGATGGATCTGCAGTGCCTGGGCTAACACTTAACTTCTGTGGTGAATAAGTTTCCTCCAGAATAGCCTGTATCCCATGAAGATGGTAATTTACATAAGCTTTTATTACAGTGTCTTATTTATTTATTTATTTTTAGCTTGGGTTAGGTTTTGAAGCTATCTGTTACTGGCCCAAGTCTTGCGTAGGCTGATCACTTTGCTTTAATTTCCACTCTGGATATATAGCAACTCAGTAGTTATTAAGTAAGTCTGGAGAATAGTTAGCAATGCTTTTTCATAATTGTTCTAACAATTTAATTGTTTTAATATGAGCCAATGGGCAAAGTTAAAGCATGGTGTTTTCATGCTCTGCGGCTGAGGAGGGTGCAACTGAGAGCAAGAAACAAAGAGCGTCCGTGTTCTCGTGTGATAGCACAGAGCTGCGCCTTCCGAAATCCTGCAGTCTGAATGATCGTATTTATTCTGCTTGGGATAGTCTGGATATCTCGTGAGCTCTGTGGCTTTTGGTATTTAGAGTCAGAAAAGTTTCCTTTTGTTTCTTTTGGATGCAGGGAAGTCCCCTGATCCTATTGAGACTGTTTCACACAGACTTGAGCTATTCTGAAGTTCATGAAGTATGTGTTGGCTTTGTCATTAGCTCTTAAATGAGGGCTAAATCAGGTTAGCCATTACCTTTTTTTCAGGTGCTTTTAGTTTCTCAATTCTTCAGCTTCTGCAGCCTAGTAGCCAGAGTGGTGGATAATGTGGATTTGCTTGTTGGATAAGAGTAAAACAGGCAAGTTGCAAGAATTTAATAACCTGGGAAAATAATTTTATTTTAGTGACAAATGCTACTACATTTTACTGGGAAACGAGCAGTGTGAGTATAATATTCTAAGTCTCAAAGCAATGACAGTGATGGAAATGGTTATGAAAGTGAGACTGTTGGATCAGATTCCCTTTGGTCTTTCCCCCACTTCTCCTATTTTCGACAAAAGGATGGGTTAATTTGAATTTCATTGTTTTTTATCCTTAGGGAAATATCAAATGATCAGCGTTATTGTGGAACTGTGTCCCAAAGGAGGGGGACAGGTGTTGTGTTTGTGCTTTCACTTCACATATGCAGCAAGCTCATTAATTTGCGATTTCATACATTTTAGTGGGAAGAGGCCACTGGTCTCTGTCACTAAAAAGCAACCGTGATTGATCGTTCAGGGGCAGAAGGGGAAAATATTCAGAAAATAGTTATATAAGCATCTTAAATTAACGGTGTGCCTACAAAGAAGCGTTGTTTTTCCCTGGAGGAATGCTGAAATTGATGTTTTTAACCTCCTTTCTGAACACCTGCCACCGTGTGTTTCAGTAGGGAAACAATGCATTCAAACTACTGTCTTTTTGTATTTACTAAGGAAATTACATTTCTGTTTGATGATCTGTACCAACCCAGCTGCTACACCAACCCAGCAGATGGGAGGAAAAAAATGGGTTACGGAAATCTATCGCGTATGCAATCTTTGTATCTGACGGAACTTGTTTGTTGGTCTTCACTAGGTGAAACATCGGTGCCCGTGCTGCTTGCGAGACGTGTCTGAACAGAATAGAGCAGAGTGTAGAGCACACAACCCAAACCCCTGCGTCTACATCTCATTGCCTATTTTTTCATGTTAGCTGAATGCCTCTGAAGGCCTAAAGCTGCACAGCAAGGCAAATTCAGTTCAGGGACTTAGATCTGTGCTATCTAGCGTTCACACAGGTGTCTGCACGAAGCCTGTCAAGGCTTTCCAATCACATCTTCATATGTGGCTGCCTTTGCAGCAGGTCCAGCTCAGTGTGCAATGAACAGGCTGTCACTCAAGAATGATGCTAACTGATTTCGTGCCGGCTTTGCTAAGTGGCCAAGTTCTCATGTTGCTAGGGTGCACGAGCCCCTCTTGCATCTCTGGGAAAGCGATCGGGTATGAAGGAAAATGGAGAATCACCACCAGTATTATCTTTCCTGTAGGAGAGGTTCTTATCTTGAAGGACATCGCCACTGGCTGCCTTCCGGTCTCTGTTTCCTTGACACTGTCTGCCCTCATGGAAAGGCAGCTCCTGATGTTCGGAGCAGACCAGCGTGCTTGTAAGACAGGCTTTTATCTAGAAACAAAGGTATTATCACAGGTTTTTTAAGGCCCAGAGGAGATCTGCAGTGTCTCTAGATTTGAGTCAGTGGCTTGCCAATATATAAGAGGTATTTTGAAAGCCTTTGGTACATGCTAATGAAGGGAGCGCTGAGGTTAACAGACGTGAAGAAGGGTCTGGCAACGGTGCCAAGTGGGAAACAGAAGAAATGACTGGATGAAATGACTTAGTAGATGTTCGCAGTTATTGTTTCAGCTGATAACGTGAGTGGAGCAGGCCTAAACTGCAGTATTAGTTTGAAGAGCTTTTTTTGCTCATTGGCTGCCTCTGCAGTGGAACTCAATCTCTGATATTAAAAGGATCACTTTTCTAATGGGATTCATGCTTCTCCATCTGTGCCAAAAAAGTAACAGTATTTGAGAGCTGTTATTTTATAGCTGAAACAGTGTTCACCCTCTATTTTTAGATGCACGTTGGGACTTTTTATTAGCATTTCACAACTTGGATTACTTGCAGAACAAAACTGAGAGTTGAAGTTAATGCTCATACAGAACTGATTTCAAGGGAAATTACTGTAATGTATAATCTGCAATTAACATTGAAGTCCTAAAACAGACAACTAAGGTGAGCTGGAGCTGGTGCTGCAGTTGCAGAGGGTATTTTGTGATCAAGTGCTGCTTTAGATCCCTACTTTGAAAGCTGAATATCTGAAACTCCTTCAGAGTTTAAACCATTGGGGGAGGGCATGAAGATGTCCCACATCTCTAGATAAAGGGTGGAGGCATTAGCGTGTTACTATATGAAAATTATTGCAGTACATCACTAATGTGTTGTAGCCCAAAAATGTAACAAAGAATTCCTTCAACATACTGTGCTAAAATACTCTTAAATCTTTAATTGTAGTTTCAGAAGCTATATACCATGCACTTAAAATCAAAGCCCAAACAGTAATAGACTGTATTTCTTGGGCTCTTCTTTTCTTGTGCCATTGTGAATGTGCTTTTTATGATATTTAACAATCTATCTCCTGAGTAAATTACAACACAATAATTATTAGCAGTGCTTTGCTCGCACTATAGTTCTATAAAAGAAGAGGAAATTCTCCATAGAGAGTTCACATTAGTGATTTTTACTCCTTGTTATTACAATATTTGTTATGTGTAGTTATATGGAGCTCAGCATTAAGTCAGCAGCTGTGAAGCGTTTTGTAGAAAAATAAGAGATGAAAATACATTTTAAATTCTTAGTAGCTGCATTTCAGTTTCTTTTCCTCCGTTCAGTTATGTCAATAGTTTAGCTTTCAGGGATGTTTCTTAAATAAACTTCGATACTTGTAGCAAACAGTATCAATGGTGTAAGTTTGCCCATTTTGTTGCTGTTCTAAAAGAACTGCCACATTTTCATTCAAAACTTCTTACCGGAGAGAGATTTTCTCCAAGAATACGATAAAATAAAAACTTGTCTTAGTGTTCTTGCCATCTATCAATTTCCAAATTGTATATTCCACCACACTTCAATTTTAGTACTTTTAAAATTGCAACCGTTTTTCACTCGAAGCCGAAATATTTCTGTTAGAAAGAACAATAAATACATACTGTTTCTTTAGATGTTTCCCGATATCCTCACTTTTAAGGAGGTATATAGATCCAATTAGTGCTTAAAGCAGTTTGCATTTGCTTAAGCTCAAACATATTTGCTTATATTCTGAATTTTTAAAAACACAGATGGAAAGTGCATCAAGTGACCTTATTATGTAAGCATGGATGGCATCAGAGACCTGAGTGTCTCATTTGTCGATTAATCAGTCTGCCCATTTTTCTTCATTTCTGTTATACCCAAAATTTGAGTGACTACTCTCTTGCCTCAAATTTGCAAAAGGCTTTCTGCAAAGAATCAAACAAAGCTGAGGTAACAGGCTGGAGAAGAGGAGAAAATTATAATCTCTGCAGACATGGGAAGATGGTCTTCTACAGCATCTAGGACCGTGTTACATATTCCCTGCATCATCTTCTCTCTCCAAGAAGATAAATAGAAACTGGGGATCTTGTCCAGTTTTCACTGTCATCTTCAAAGGTGGTTACACACATAGATGTCATATGGTTTTAAAGAAGTCTGGAATTTAGTGAAGCATTGTGTCTCCTCTTTTAGTCGTTCAACTGAGACAAGTTGTAAAAACTATGATGCTGATTATTTTAGAAGTGTGGACAGTGTTATGGCAGCAGCTTTTTGTTTAAGTACTCCCCCAGAAAATTATTGAGGTTTCATGCACTGGAGTTGGATGCTTCTGGAAGAGTTTGGGTCCGGCATAACGAATTTGTCAAGAAAAGGAAGAGCAAGTGATTTTGTAGTGCTGGAATTGCTGCCATTGTTGCTTCAGCCGATCCATACTTGCCTCAGTAGTCCTAGTTACCTGGATTTTCTCAAAATAGTAATAGGCAAGCTGAGCTTTGGAAGCTGAAGGTATATAAAAAATGGTTTTAAAATAGCAGAAGTGCTACTGAAACAGTTTCAACATTATACTCGCTGTCAGTGGGGATTTACTATAAATAAGGACCCTTATTTCTAGAACTATCAATGTTGTGGTTGTGTAGCAAAGCAGATCACATTAGCAGATGCTTTTGGAAAATGTTTTGCATTTGAATAAAGTGGTGTGTGAAGTTTGGATATTCCAGGTCAAATTATAATTTCATGTATGGTGAATATATCTAACCACGTTAAAGTCTGCAATACTTCGCTGTTCTAAGTTGTATTTTTTACTCTTCCTACATAGCCGTGCAGCATAGCAAAAGTTAAAATCTCCTGGATTTAAGTTCTGAGGGTGAACACAAGTGAGCTTTTGTGTAGTTTTACTGCTTTTAAAAACTGTGCAACATGTCCTCTGTCCTAATGAAACAAAATGGCAGCATTTTGGGCTTGGAGTTTCATGAGAAAATGGGCTCGGAAGCTTTGGGTTTAAACACCTGGTATTTTCAGTTTTATAAGCCTGGAATAGTAATTTCAAGTTTGTTCTTCCTGTGTTAATTATAATAAATGTCTTATAATCCGCAGATATATGTTGTTCGAAACAGGTGCAGTCACTTTCGTATTAATGATCAGTGAGTCTAATATTACTACTTGAATTGCTTGCTTTGCGCAAAGAGGCTTATTTTCAATAAATGTATGTAATGATGTTTAATAACTTGCTTTGCCAAAGAGTAGAATGTTCTTCCTTTCACCTGAAAGTATTTGTTGTATATATTTATTCTAATTTTTGCTTGGAATTATTTATAGCACCCAGCATGAATATGTTGAGCCAGAAGTTTTGATATCAGGTGATTTACTATAATATCTTCATGGAAGTAATATAATTTACTTAATGCAATAGGGATTTGTAATATATTCAGTATGCACAATAGTACACATCACAGAAGGGACCAGATTTCTGTTGGCTCTAACATAAAGCAGTATGACTCAGTCAATAAAATAAAGATGTCCTGTAGTACAGTGAACAACTGAGAGCTTTAGCGGTAGAACTGTTGTTTTATTCTTAATGCAAGAATCAAAATTAAATTCCCTTCAGGCCGGTAGTTATGCCAGGGGAGACTTGGCCCAGCGGACAAGCATTATATGTAAATATAAAAATTTACCTGAATATTACCTTCATTAAGAAACAATGAATTTCACCATTTATTCCACTTAATGCCACATTTGCGCATTATGAAATGAGATAATAAGGTTAATTTTTGAGAGCTTAATTTTGCTGGATAATTTTTTATTGGGTAATTGTTAATGTTTTTTTTTTCTTGAGTGGAATCTCACAGGTTGACTACAAAACCACCCAGAAAGCCTTCAGACTCGTTTTGCATGGTTAAATGGACGCAAGCGTAAGAAGGTCCATAGTGTCGTCAAAGACCTTCAACATCAGAGTTTTTCCTGGGGCATAGATTGATGGAAAGCATGTTAAGCAGCGCTGAGGAAGGAATTGATGTGGGCAGAGCCTTGATCCCACTTCATACGAAGACGAACTCTAAGAAACATCTTATAATAATGCTCATTATGTTTCTACATGTAATTGAAAGATGGGCATGTATTTACTGAAGATAAAAATCAGTGGTCCTGAGATCTGGTCATGTTCTGGTCTGCCACAGTTGTGCTGTGTGATTTTGGGCAAGACACTTAAATTCTCCTCATTTTCCGTCTACAACAGTGATGATATTCAAAAATCTGTAATAATACAAAGTACTAAAACAATGGTTGCTGTATTTTCACTGGTCCATATAGAAGCAGTGCTGCCCGTCAGCATTATATGGTTGGAAAGTCATGGGGCATGAGCCTACTTCTGGCAAATCATCTTTATACAGTGACTACTTTGAATTCAGATTTTCAGTTTGAGAAAAAAATGGTTCTTGATGTTGTTTTAGGAGATTGTATACATGTTTTTACATTAACATAGGCTCATAGGATCAGAGGGAAGCTCTGACTGTCACTGTCAACAACGTCTTTCGTAAACTGGTAACCTTAAAAGATAATGCTCAACCTTAAAAGATGCTCATCCCCACCATTCCTGTTTGAAAGCTATTCCAAAATCTTGCTCCTGTAAGGATGGCATTTCTTTGTGGCTGATGCAGCTGTATTTTTTCCCTATTGCTTAGCTTAAATACTTCTAGGTGGGGTTTTTTGCCATTTCAGTGTTTAGATATTTCCTATTCTGTAGCAATTATTTTTCTCTCACCTTGTCTTTATAGGCCAGACAAACTTCTTGCAAGATAGGTGGCTGTTCCCTGTCATCCCACTAGCCCTTCTCTATACCCCTCTGCTTTCCAGGAAGATGAACTCAAACTGAATTCCCAGAACTGTACCAAGTATTTCAGTCTCACTCTTACTTTACAGAGCAATGTTCCCCTAACTTGAAACAGCTTGTTTGATATTTTCTTCTGTTTTAAACAGGCCAATAGATATCCAGATTGCTTTCTTAAGTATAACGGTTTTTATCAGCTGCATCACCATCAGTCTCAAAGCTGACGCTGCAGGTACTCCTTGTTGGAGAGAGACCTAAGTTCATGAGCATCTCCGTATAATTAAACAGCCCCAAACCTTCGTGCCATATGCTAATGCTTGCGCCATCTGTGGACCTTTGTTATCCTATTATGTGCCTACTTTATTTCTGTTGGGATCAGGAGAATTTAACAGAAGATCAATCGAATTTCCACTTGTTTAGACATCTTTCCTGGCCTTAGCATTACATATCCTAAAGCCATTCTAGTGGGAACCTTGTACTGTCACGTGTCACGATAGGAGACAGTCACTGACATCTTCCCCTCGCCTGTCAAGTTCCTTTTCTTCCTCACATCTGCTGCTTTTAGCTGTGCTCCTCTCGGGCAGAAGACCCTTCTGCTCTGGATCTGCTCTGGTTAAAGGCCTGTCAGTCCTTACCAAGGAGTCCCCAGCTATGGGAGTTCCTTCCCTCCCTTCTGGTTCTGCCTTCTGCTCTTGCCTTTACGTCTTTCGTCCTTTCACATCATCTGCTTATCATTCGCATTCTCTCTTGGTCCCTGGCTGCCTTCATTTTCTTTCTCTGCTTACAGGACTACCCGCTCTTCTCCTTTATTGTGCCATCTCTGTTCATCCCCTGTTATAATAAAATTTTTCAAGGTGTTTTACAGACCCATTCCTTCAGACTCAGCCTGGCTGCGGGCAGTTTTATTGTCTTCCTTGTTTGCTGACTCTGAGTCTTTTGACTGATGCCCCATTGAGGTTTTCTGACCTACTCTCCCTCAGCTGTGATGGAAAGCAGGCAACCTCTGCCTATACCCCAAGTCATTAAATGGCCAGTGGATGTTTGAGATCTAGAGTACCTTCCATGGTCACAGTGTAAGTGACAGTGTCACACAAATGCTTACAGAGGACTTAATTACACCAGAATAAGTTAGTTCCTTTCGTCTACAGCCTTCTTGTAAGAAGACGGTGGTATCTTTCAGACTTGCACTTGAAGTTCTCTGTCCTTGAGTTGGGTTATTGATTCAAGAGAGTCCCTGGATGCCTATTTGTTTTAAAACTACCTTACAGACCTTCCTGGAAATAATATCTTTGCATCTTCTCTGCACCTTTTCCAAACAAACCCTTTGCATATCAAAATGTTTGCAAAAATAGACATGGTGAGCTTTTTCAAATTCAGTTGATCCCATTGAATAACGGGAGAGGTAGGAATTTTGCCAGGTCAGTAAGAATCAGGCAGTCATACCTTACCAGTGCCTTGAGTTCTTGAGGGAGGGAAACTACAGGTATAACCCTCCACTGGAGGCTGAGGAATAAAGGATCAGCATTGAACATCCCATGAAGCATTTCATTGGGCCTTTTCCCAACAGCAAATGTAGCACCTGGTTTTATAGAGGTTATTTCCATCAAAGAAACAAGTCTTTATAATTTGTAGACTAGAAATATTTCACAATTATTCAGGGCACAGACAAAAGACCAGAAACACAAATAAAGGCCAGGACCTCACAGCAGTTGAATCTTTTGTTTTACTCAACAACGGGCTGTACAACACACTCGGTCATGCTCTCTAGAGCCCCGAAACAAAGGAACCCTGTTGATGTTTTCTTTGGCTCAAGGCAGAGACAGTTAGTTACTTTAAATGAGTTAATAAATGGGGTAGTGAACTATGCTGGTTTGTATAATCTTCTTTTCTCTTTTTTTCTCTCTCTAGGTCACTCAGATGAGTCGTCCAGATTTGATTCTCTTTCTCATGAAATATCTCATGGCTTTGGTCGTTGGGATACCCTCTGTCTTCTGGGTTGGAAGCAAAAAGACCTGTTTTGAGTGGGCTAGCTTCTTCCACGGACGCAGGAAAAAAGAGTGAGTATTGATATCTCATAGATAAACTGGTTGAGTACTGGCAAATCATCTCCTCTTCCCTTGTAGTCCTGGAAGAGTATTTGGTTAGTTTTTCATGGAGGCAAAGACAGGAATAGATAGGGGCAGCTTTATTAGAAACTATCCAAAATGGAGCAAGGAAGGACAAGACAAGTAACAGCTCAAAAAACCCCTGAAGAATTGTTGCTTATTTTTCCATAATTATTCTTTGGTCCCAGAATAAAATTTACATTGCTCCGTCTGTTTTCAAAACATTTTTTAACAAGAATTAGGTTTCAGTTGAATATTACAACTTCTCTGCCATTTACCGAGAGGTGGAATTGAAAGTTTTTATTTATGAACGTGCTTATCCAGTCAACTGAATCAGACCTTTAAATTGAAATTAAACGTAAGTTCTTTTCACCATGATTGCAGGTAAAGGCAATTGTCTCTGCTTTTAATCTTCCCTTACGCATTAGTGCCAAAACAAAGTTTGATAAAATGACAGTAAGAACGTCTTACGTTAGTGCCAAAACAGAGTTTGATAAAATGACAGTAAGAACGTCTTATAGCTTCTGTGAGATTGAACTTAATTTAGACTAAGGTATGGCATACATTTAGAGACAATCTGTATGATTATGTAATAGCTATGAATAGCTATTTTCATAGTCGTAAATATTGTCTTGTAAGTAGATGTTTCAAAATAGGTGCACAAATATAGCAAGCCTTTAGGTGACTTTGATGTCTTTGATTTGTACATCCTTAACAGAACTGGCCTTCTGCTGAGGTTAGAGTAAAATCACCTTCTGTAGAGTTGGAGTAAATTTTTCTTTATTCGAAAGATAACCTACTAAGATACGCACGGGGTTAACAACAACTTAATATGATTTTAATACATATACATGCATTTAGGTGGGATTTACATAGAGGTGACATACTAGTTTGGTGGGTAGAGAACAGGAATGGAGTTAATGAAGGCAGAGGAAGCTGTTTTACAGGACTGTCTTATCTTGGACGTGCTATCTCAGGGAGAGCTGGGTGGCTCCTGGAAGTGCCATCCTCTCTCCTGGTGCAACCAGGCAGCAGAGCAGCTCCCACGCACAGCAGCGTCTGGCTGGAGCCAGATTCCTTTGCCGGCCCCATTCATTCATTGAGCAGTAAGGGGCAGAGCCGATACAAACCTCCCTCCTTAGGTAGCCTGTGATCCTCTGCGAGCACAGAAAATAAGAGGAGGAGCTAGCCAGCCGGAGGAAATGGAACATGAAAGAATAATACAGAGAATGGGAGGGGAGGAAAAGACCTCCCCACAAAAAAGAGATTAAAAAAAAAAGAAAAAAGGAACGTCGAGGATGCGATAGCACCTCCTTTCATCATGCTATGGTAGAGCGACCAAGTGTGTGCCCCTCTGCCAGCCCTTCCCAGCAAGGGATTTCAGCAGAGAAGATGTGGGACTGTAACCACTGATGTAAGGGCTACAGGCCAGTTGCTTATGCATATTAGATATGTTGTATTTCATCTGGTGTTCTCCTCCTGCTGCTAGTTTTAATCCAGATTTTAAATGCTCATTTGAGTGGGGAAGCAGCTTCCCATGTTCCCTGAGAGGCAGTTCCCTGGGTAATCTGGGGGATTTTCTTGTAGCAATGTTCGTAAACTAAGGCCATAAGCAAATACACTGCCATTATTCCACATGTCTAGGCTAGAGGATCAGATACAGGTAGTAGAAAGGATTCAAGAATATGAACTTTGCTAAAATATCCAAATGTAGAGGTGCTTCAAAATTAGGCAAATAGAGGTGTTATAACGTAAATAAATGGTCTTATTTGCTAAGCTGTTATATTTGTCTGTTCCGTTTGTAAAATAGTTATAGTGCTGTCACGGCGATCACTTTTATATTGCAGTCACCAATGTTAACTATTCAAATTGCATGTCTTGTTCAGAGTTGTAAACGAGAGTCGTCAAGTGCTGCAAGAGCCAGACTTTGCTCAGTCTCTTCTGAGAGATCCCAATACCCCCATCATCCGAAAGTCAAGAGGCACTTCTACCCAGGGCACCTCAACTCACGCCTCCTCTACCCAGCTGGCAATGATGGACGACCAAAGGAGCAAGGCAGGCAGTGTCCACAGCAAAGTGAGCAGCTACCACGGCAGCCTGCACCGATCGCGTGACGGCCGGTAGGTTTCCTTTCTTTAAAATCTTGTAGAAAATTAGACAAGCCTCTGCTAGCTGGACGTTTGGCTATCATGTTGGTAAAACTGGAAGTTCAGCTAATATTTACTTTCTCTGATTGCATCTCCTCTCCCTGCTAGTGTCTGGATTGGAAAGAGAAAAAACATCATGGTATTTTCAGAGTCTATGCTAGTCTTCATGAATTACACGGCGTGAATGTGTTCAGTGCTGGTTTTCCTGCAAAGGCAGTGATCTGTGTTACATCACCTAAGTGCACGGGAAAACAGATCTCTCCTAAAGTCAGCTTAGTATTTTTGTGGCTGCTTTTGTCTGTATGTAAATTGATTTTGTTTCTTAAATAATCCTAGCCCTGCTGAAGTAAACAATAATAAAAGTTACCCACTCTAACTTGAGGTGTAGTTAAGGTTTATAACATACTTTATCATCAAGTATTTTACTCACCTAATTATCAATACTATACATAGTGCTTAGTAAGAACCGAGCTGCATAAGGAGTTGAAACAATTTGCCTGGGGCTGTATAAGCTAAATGACTGAGCTAAACAGGGAATGACTTTTTTCACAAAAGCAGAGGGTTTGTGTGCGTGTGCGTGCACATGCACTGAGATTTATTTACATTCTTTCATGACTGCGGCGGTAACAATAGTAATAATTGTCCTCTATTTTTATAAATTAGGTACACTCCCTGCAGCTACAGAGGCATAGAAGAAAGACTACCTCACGGCAGCATGTCACGACTGACTGATCATTCCAGGCACAGCAGTTCTCATCGGCTTAATGAACAGTCACGTCACAGCAGCATCAGGGATCTCAGCAGCAACCCAATGACACACATCACGCACGGGACCAGCATGAACCGCGTTATCGAAGAGGATGGCACCAGCGCTTGAGCCGCTTCTATGGGAAAGGAGTAGTTGATGTTGTTGCACGGCTCGTGGTTCCTTCCTCAGTGATGTGATAATGCTCAGTATTATCATGCCTCTCATCGGGTGCTGATTTTGTGCATCAGGAAGCCGAAACTGGCTTCTTCGTGTTGAAGCCAGCGTTCTTGTACTTGCATCAGAGCTAGAGTGTTCAGCAATCTTGAATTATTGAGTAAAAAGCTGGTTGCCTCATTTGAACCTATCTGTAGGTAATTATTTATTTGATAACTGTTACTCATCAGACACCATTGCTGAATTTCTTATTCTTTGCTGAAAAAAATCTCCCCCTCCCTCCGATGGCTCTGCATGTCGGTAGGTGTTACCCTTGAAAACTCGCTGGCAGGGTCACGCTGAGATTTTTTTCTTATAAGGCATAAGGGAACTCTTGAATATTGAAGGAATTCCTCTGCGCACCTCTCTGATTAGATAACAAACTGATACTTGTTTTCATCAAGCACAGGGGGAGGGAACGCATGTTAAATGCTGTATAAAGGACATCTGTGCGAATCGGCAGGCATTTTTAATGATTACACTGGAAATGCAACACAGGAGTGAGCGTTTTGGAGAAGGAAAGGAAACTTCGCTGATGATCACCAGCTCTTACCAGAGCTGTTCAGGCTCAGTTGTTGGGATGGGGTGGGAGGGTGGGGGGAAAAGAGAGGCAGGGAAGAGTGATTTTTGTATAACTTGTATTGTCCTTGCTTTTTTACAAAATACTATTTAAATTTTCTACTTGTTTACAATTTATGTAGGAAGAAATCAATTTTAAAACCAGTTATCTAGATAATATTCAGCCACTTATTTTTTAGATTAATGTACAAAAGCTGAGATTGCCTGTTCCTGATCTATTTAAAAAATAATAATAATAGAAAACCTGAATTTGTCACCCAAACTGGAATGCGCAGCCTTTTCCTTACAAACAGAACAAATCCTGTTTACAGACCCCATAGCCTGGGTGAGGAAGGCTGAGGCCAAAACAGACAAGGAGGAGTTTAATCAGGGATGGCCCACCTTCCTTGCGATATCATGGCTATTTTTGGGGGGGAGCAAGTGGGGAGCAAGAATTTAGACATGGGTGGGAGAAACTGAGGCAGGAGCTGCCCACAGGTGGGGAGGGAGCGGGATGCAGCAGCCAGAAACCTGCTGCATTGCTGTCTTGAGGAGGAGGAGGCAGGTTCCCACCATAAAGTGTTGGCTCCTTCCCAGCCGGGGAGCTTGCGTTACTGATCGACCTCTACTGTAGGTTCTTTTCTTTTTATTCCCTACTACAGATTCACGGTAGAGAATTCTCAGTTTGGGCTTTTTTGTGTGTAAATAATCTGTTGGAGTACAGCAAATCTTCGCTGACACTGCAGGCAAAAGTCAAGGCATGTCTTGGATGGTGCAGTAGATCTGAAGCATCTACTGTAAGATTCATTCAGCATGAGGAAACGCTGATTGCATTTAAACCTACCTCAGTAATTACTACAGATCATTGCTGGGAAATGAATACTTATTTTTTCATTGTCCTTACATAATTCCCTTTTTGACCTGTTTGAGGCATGTTGAAAAGCCTTTGTACACGCTTAGATGGCACAACCTCAAGGGCAGGAATAGGGCAACAACCTGTGGTGCGTACTTTAGAGGCTTTCGCCAACAGCAGGAACGGAGCTGTGCTACAATTACTCATTTTAATTGTAGCTGATGACACAAGAGCAAAGCACGTAACCGTGCGCTCTTTGAAATCAAAGGTTGCCCTGGGAGTCACTGTGTCTTTTAGAAATATATTTACTGTAAATTGTCTTTCTTGCTTCCACCAGGCTTTTGCGCCAAAGGAGAAGCACAAACCAAACCCAACATGGAATAACAAAGCTTAGCAACAGCTCCGCGCTCTCTTTATTGTAAATCCAGGGAGGAAGGTTGCGGCACCGACCGCCCCGGGGCAGAGCAGACTCTCTGCTTTGGTTTGCTCAGCAAACAGCCCCAGGGGACGTCCGCGGGGATAACTGTCCAGATACGCTAGATCACCTCTTTCAAAGCAGATGGGTATGAAAAATCTTTTGAGTGACTTAAACTGGCAAAACTACAATTCCCCGTAAGCCACAAAGGTGGAACCGTTTTTTATTTTCAAATTCAGCTTCTACTAAATAACTTGCTGCTTCAAAGGGATGATAGTTTTAGGAATCTGGATCTGCAAAAGGAGCCGGGTAGCTGAGTTTTCCAAAACACTAAATAAGTTCAAGTGTTTATGTTGATCTTCTTGGCTCAATTTCCAGTACTTTTTTTTTTTAAATTGTAGCAATGCTTTGACTTGTTTAGAGTCAGGGAGGGGAATGATGATGGAGGTTTGAAATATATCCTGCTTGAAATTTTGTTAATTTGTGAGGTTTAGTCCCCGTATTGTTTCCAGATGGGAATATCTAAGCTGTTCCTTGCTCATGTATCCTGTACGTGAGGGACAGACTCCTATCGCACCACAGAGGTAATTAAAATGTAAAACTCGAGTTCTGGCTGGGTTTTATGCCCCCCTGCCCCTGTAATCCCAAACCCTCCCTTTTATCTTCAACACCTGAATGAGCATTCTCTATTTCTGCAGAGCATTCCTTCCCGGGATTTCAAAGCCGTTTACCAATGACTGTTTCAGGTTTCACGTGTAAGATTCCCCAGCCGGGGCACTCGCAGGGCTTCAGCTCCCAAATCATCGCGTTTGGGGGCTCTGAAGCGTGTCCGAGTTTGAATGCAGCCCAGCTGCCGTCTCTGGCAGGGGTACCTAGGCATGTTTTTGGGGTGCTTTTCTATCTGGCACCCCCTGCTACCCGTCGAGAGCTCCAGCCCCGGCGCCTGGTTTCTGGGACTAGTGCCAATCTTTAAATTCCCCCTGGAGCTTAAACCCCCACCCAGGACGGCAGTTCTGCAGTTGCTGAAACACTCCGCTTGCTTTGGGCTTGGCTGACCTCACGTACCTGTAGCTGAACGCACGTTCCTCGGGATTTAAGAGCAGCGCTTTGTCCCTCTCCAGCAGATGCATGCCACTAAAAGCCTGACCCGTTCTCCTTTGAAGCAAGCAGAGAAGTTGTACATAGCCCAGTTCCTCCAGCTGGTCCCAGCGGAAGGTTAATGTATCTCCATCCTACGCATATGACGACTGAAGCCCCAAAACACTGCTTTGCAAGATCGCGGTATCAAAGCTTCCCATAAAATCCACGCTGGCTTATTCCCAGTACTCCTGGGGAACTGAACCTCCATTTTATTCGCGAACACATCGCTCCCTCGGCAGCTGTACGTCCTCGAGAAGTGACGGTGGCGGTGGTTCGCCCCTGCTCTTCCCTGCAGGCTGGCACAGCGTGCTTTGCTCCGAGACCTTCGCTGTCCCCTCCAGGCGAGGCAGGAGATGGCCGGGGGCAGGCGAGCGCTCGGCTGCGGCTGCTGGATACAGACATTGGAGGCAACAGATTCCCCTGAGTTTGTGATGTTCCTTCTTTCTTAATCCCTTCGTAGCTCTCGTCGTTCATTGAAATATCGCGAATCAGAGATGTGGTCGCGGTGCGTGGAAAAGGCCGTCTCAGGACCACGCGCAGCCGCCTTCCTGTTGGATCGGTAGCGCTCATCTTTCTAAAGTGTAAAAAATCCAACAGCAGCAAAAAGCCACATTTAGTTGTAAATTTATTTGCCTGCTCTGAAGTCCTCTCTGCTTTCCTAGTGCTTAGACTTAAATTTTGCTACGGCATCTTGAGATACAAGCTGAAATCCATCCGCAGCCAAATGGTTCCAGCAAGGAGGGGAGGGAAAACCCCTCGGGAAGGGCCTGGGAGACCATGGGAAGAGCCGGGCGAGTCAGGGCCAGCCCTTAGAGCGATGCCCGCCCTTCCAGAGGAGCCAGCCCCGCGGCCCAGCTCCGGGGGGCTGAGGACCCCCTCAAAAAAATGGTGGCGGGGAGCGGGCAGCCCCGACTGTACTGTCAAACTGGGGTGCAGAGCGGAGCAGCCCAAGGTTCACCTTGAACAGCAGATTGTCAAACTGAACGTGAAATTTAACTCCTGTCCCAATGTACTTCGTTTATAACCGGATTGGGATTCATTTTCCCCCGAGGCAGGATGTTTTACGCGGTTTTTGCCTGTTGGGTCCGTGCGCCGGGGAACTCGGTGCATGTAACGGCGCTGCCGCCTCCTCCAGCACTTTCCCTTGACGCGCTCGTGTACGTGTTGTAATGACGTCATCCATTTCTGAATGAGAGAGGGAGACGCTTTCGTGTTCGTGAGACCTGTACGTAGAGGCTGCACCTGGCTGTTCGCATGGGGTAGTACCTGACCGTGGCTGACTTGACTTGCACTCAGCTCCTGGTAGACTTGTTTACAGTAGTCCAGTGTCGGTTTTGTAACGTTTCATTTTTAGCACTTTAACTGTGAGTGTACAAACTGATTATATTGTAGTAGGTGTACATTTTCATTTTAAACCTTTAAAAGTTTTTAATAAAACAATGGAAAAATCCTAGTCTCTTCATCAACAGGCTTTCAACCTTCTCCCATGTGCGTCGCTACACACCCCCCTTTAAAAACCCAGTTCGGAGGCAGCTAAGATTTAAATATTAAATTTTACTCTGGCGCTCTGAATTTGAAGAAAGACTTTCTAGATTTAATCTTT
>NW_009203846.1:20613-21212 GCF_000690835.1 Fulmarus glacialis
GTCCCACCCTTCTGGGAGAAACAGCCCGCCCAAACCACCGGCATTTCGTGAGCAAAGAGACGAGCTGATGAACGGCGGCCGGGTTTGGGAGTGGGAATACCGGGGGCGTTTGGGGGTTTGTGCCGGCTTTTTTATTGCTGAATCAAACCAGAGAACAGGATGACTTTTTTTTTTTAAGTAGCTGTCTAGCTACTAGTCGGATACGTGGTTATTTCGGTTTGGGAAGCTGTACGCTCTGAGTCTCGCATGGCTGGTGATAAAATAACTAGTTTTAATAATCACAGATGGTGCTGTTTTAACACACGGTGCTGTTTTGGTTCTCGTTAAGATAAATAACTCCGTTCAGGGATGAAACTTGAGGAGCTGCTGGTTCAGACACAGGTCCTGCGGGGCCACGCGGAGATGTGAAATCGGCCCGTGCACGCAGCTCTCCACAGCATCCTCGGCAGAGCGGCTCCGTCCCGAAACATCAGCCTCCCCGGGGATGCTGCAACAGCAGCACCCGAAGAGCCCCTCGGCGCGGCGGCAGCCAGCTACGGAAAATGTTTTCTAGGAAAAAAAACAGGTAGGGCTGTGGCTACCGAGCGCTGGGGACTCAC
>NW_009203846.1:21252-22616 GCF_000690835.1 Fulmarus glacialis
AGCTGCCCGTCCTGCCGTAAGGACCTGCACCACGGCAGGGATGGCAAAACAGACAATATCCCTTCTCCTCCGACTGCCCTGAATTTACACCGTCGCTGTTCTGGCTGGTGAGCGTGCCGGCTCCGAAGTCGAGCAGCTGAAGAAATGATCTGCCTTGGCCTCTTGGGGCAGCCGGGGGGTTTGTCACCACAGCTAAAGCCATCAGAGATGAGGAATCGGAGCTCACCTCATTTATCTTCCCGCTTTTGCGCTGCGGCAGCGGGTCCCAAAGGGGTTAATGGAGGGGACGAGGGGTTGGGAGGAGAGTGGCGTCAGCTGGAGCGCGCTTAGCCCTCGGGAAAAGCAAAGTTTAAAGACGGTTTTAATGATCTCTAGGAGAGAAAGACAGGGACGAGCATGAAATAAGAAAGAGCAGCTGGGAGAGGGGACACAGCCAGCGCTGGAGGCAGAGGGTAGCCCAGATCCCCGGTCCTCCCCGGGCTGAGATTAAGGGCAGCGAATTTTAGTTGCTGTGGCGTTCCTGATGCACCGTAACACCCTGTTTGCTGTTTTGGGTCCAGCTTTGCCCCCCCAGCCCTGCTGACTCCTGCCCTCATTGCGACTTCTCCACCAGTCTGAAGGCAGAAAAGCATCCGCCATGCACAAATCCTAAAGAAATTAAAATCTCCAGGAAATCCTTGATAACAAAAGACTGAAACAAAATGGGTGGAAATAGAAGGATCTTTTAAAAAAAGTCATTTTCTTTAGGCATTATCGCCAGCTCAGTGCTGCTCCCGCGCAGCAGGACAAAGCCGCCGACCCTTTGGCGTGACGTGTGCTGGGATCCACGTTTCAAACGTGTTTTGCTACCGGTCCGACTGGTTTTTATGATAATATTCGGAGTGTGTTTGATTGATATTCAGTCTCCGGTTTCGGTGCCTGCGCGCGTTCGCTGCCTGTTCCCAACACCCACATCCCGCTCCCGCGGTCCCGCCGGCTCCCCCTCTATCCCACAGGGACATCTCCAAGGGCTTCAGCTCGGCATGGGGAAAGCCGGTTTCTCCTCGCCCGTCTCTTTGCTTTTGTGTTTTATTAAATCCCCCCTTCCACCGGGACCCTTTGCTTCACACCCCCATTTATCGCATCGCCTCCGCAACTCCCCCTGCAGCGCTTTGATGCATTTCGAAGCAACTGCCTCTGCGTGGCGGCTGGCTTTGAAAAGTTTCCTGGGTGGCCGGGACGTCTCCCAAGGGAGGGCTGCACGGATGCTCGGCAAGTTGGAGGTATCGTAACACCTGAAATGGTGGGAAAGCTGAAGAAGGATGTATCTGCAGCGCCAAATGGTTCCCGGTCTCGTCCCAAGCTGCTGTAATATAATATTTATA
>NW_009203847.1:0-242 GCF_000690835.1 Fulmarus glacialis
CGCGGAGACCCCGGCCGAGCGGCCATGCCTCCCGCCGGCAGCCGGTGGCCGGTCTGCTTGCTGGTGATCGCCTGCGCGATGCCCAGACCGTCCCTGAGTCGAGAGTGCTCCGCGGAGAAAAGGGAAGATGCCATCATCGATATAAACTTATCTCTGCCCAGAGGCATCAGGGGCGCAGAGCCAGTGTACGCCCCAAGCCCAGAGGCTTTCCTTCGCCCCCGCTGCTCGGGGGGAAAACTGGC